>NC_133649.1:77243559-77489517 GCF_009905375.1 Apium graveolens
GGCAACATTGCTGGAAATGATGTTCTGCTACCAGCAAACAAATTATGTCCAAATGCAAGGAGTGCTAAACCGTTCCACCTGGAAGATGGACCTCCGTTTGAGATAGACTTGTGGAATTCACTTTGCACTAGAGTTGTCCAAGGAAACTATCAGGAAGAAGGCGACTTATGGCAGAGGGTTTGAAGATGGCGCATATTTGGAACTCAAAATGTCACAAATGCACTCTTCAACTGATGCTTTTCAAGATTTTACTTTATGCTATGAATTATTAAATTTAAGTAATGTATTTGTGTAAACTTCAATTGTTCTTATGTAACTCGAATTTAAATTTATGAATCTATATGCGCCATCTTCTATAACCTTATTTTGATTACAAGATTCTTGATGTGTTGTGCATTCATAGCTTATAGTTGAGTTTTGGAGTTAATACATCTTTCACAAATGTGTCAAATTATGACAATGCTATCAATGTCTGTATTGTTTAAAATTATAGGTTACAAAGGTTGATTTGGTTCTTCCTGAAAGGTGTCTTAAAAAGGTATTTAATTGACAGTTATCCTCAAAACTAACTTTAGAAGGTGCTTTCAATTAAGAAACTCTCTTAATTTAGGTTATAAAAGGTGAAGAAACAAATTCAGATTTGTAGTCATTTTCCATGGAATTAGACCTATGCCATACCCTATGTCTAACACATTTTCAGATGAACCGAATATAAGAGTTTCATTTGGTTTTAATTTTTCCCAATAATGTTTTTCAGTCGCATGACTGTTTTTATTCATTTTCGTGTCTTGAAGGTGAATGTTTTTGACTCATGAAGAGGTTTACTAACTACTTCTAACTAACTTGCCTCAATTGACATAATGAAGCAGTATGGTGTTGGTAAGAAAGTTACTTCCAAGTACAAGGCGTGGTTAGAACTTAAACCGATGGTGCACATGGTAAACTAACAGCACTACAGTGTGTTGTAATGTAAGTTATAATGTAAGTTTGTTTTGAACATTGCCACTAACAGCACATGGTAGATTTTGAAACCACAGATATGAACTATGAGCCGCGACATCAGTTATAATGTAAGTTTGTTTTGAACATTGCCATTATTTTGCTTGAATTTATTACTTTGATATTTATATATAGTTGTCTGAATTTACATATTTTGTGATCACAATTTACAATCACATAAACAACTGCATGTTCGAAATTTTGATAAATAAAGTTTATGCTAAACTAATTGTTTACTTTGTATTGAAGAAAGTTATTTAATTCCTGAAAAAGAAATTCAATCATAATTACTAATTCATAAACTATTAAAACATGTTTTGTTTTATTTCTAATAAAAATAGCTAATTGATAAACTTTTAGTAGTACTAATAATAGATATTATTCTATTAAGCTTTTAATAGAAAAGTTTCAATGTAACTATATATGTATCTGAATTTACCTTAGCTTTCATCTTATATAGTTGAATTTTACATAATATAATCTTTTACAATATATAAATTTACATTGCCTATGAACAATGTATTTTAGAATTGTTTTTCTAATGGAATATTAAACGTTCAATTGATTAGATCATGTGTGAAGAAAATACTATTATTTCTATAATTTTTTCAACATAATAATTATCTTTAGGACACATAATTATGATGACTATTGTGATCTAAACTTTTCCAATAAATTTAGTTATTTTAAATCCCACAACTTTTTGGAATAGACAAATCTCCTCAACTCTTCTACCCTTTTTTTTAGATAAGTAAAACTCTTCAACTATTTGGAGCAGACACATCTGTTGAATTCTTTTCTTTATATACTACCAACAATCATTTAATAATATCTCATATAATCAAATTAAACCCATAAACAGTTAACTTTTTTTTATACATTTAGGTAGAATGGAACATGTTGAGCGTGTATGACAATTTCCTCCTAATGATTGGGTGAATATCAATGTCCATAGTGAGTATATCCAGAATGCTCCTGACGGCGATAATAAAAATGGTATTGGTGTTGTTGTAAGAGATGCAGGAGGTCATCTTCTTGGCACAATTCCAGGACTCACAAATTTGAATAGTGCATTATGGGCTATTTTATTAGGTATGCGTCGTGCATTCCAGGATTCTTACGAACGGGTTATCATTGGAATCGACAATATACAAGCATACCGAGAATGCAAATATTACAAAGAAGAAGGGATTACACCACATTCCAGACAAACTTTTAGACTTATTCTTTCAAGGCTTAGTGATAAGAACATTCATTATGAACTTAATTTGGTTCATCCTAATAGGAATGCAGTTGCACGTCATTTGGCAACACTTGGAAGACAGGAATCTCATGACCTTCGAACATTTGATAGGCCTGTTGCAGATATACAGAATTTCCTAAACATGGATTTAGGTATTGGGCCAGAGCAAGCAAGATTGCAGGACTTTGAAGTTAATGATCCCGAACCACCAATTGATGGTCAGGTTGTGCAAGTTTAAAATTCTTTCAATGTATGTGAATGTGATATATGTCTATCATGTAAGGAAGACATATTTGTATATAGAATACACTATATTTTTAATTGTTGTTCAATGTATATATATGTTTTTAAACATCTACAGTAAACACAACATGACAGTAATCCAACATAAACAATCAATCATATTTGTACTTATTGCATAAAAACGTTTATTACTATCCTCCAAGTAGAGGAAGTAAAATACATCACCACAGCATATCGACTACAACATAATTTATATATTTCGAGCATAATCATCTAATAATATGCGAAGCTTTCCACTTTCTTCACTCAACATATCAGCACGAGCATTCAAAGTATTAAGATGTTCTTTCCATCCATCACCAAACTTTTCAAATGCACTTACCATTTCTTCTGTGTTCTGTTTGAATTTGTTCTCATGACCATGTAGAGATGTGGAAGTATCACCTAGGAATCTGCGTGAATCCACTGCATAAGAATGTGGAATTTCAGTACTACTTTGTGATGACTCTCCACGTTTTTTCCTTGATCCATTCTTCAGAGTATTTTCTATTTCGTTGTGAAAGATTGAAACTGAGTCCATTAAATTTGTAATATAAAGCAATATAAATCATAAAAATAGATAAACATTTGAATATTACTTGAATTGTTCCTCAAGGCCAATAGAACAAGCAAACAATTCAGATTGCCTATTTCCCATTGTAGCATACATCTCTGAGTAGAAAATCTTTGTTTCTTCCATGTCATTATTTAATTATGCGCACGCTATAGCCAAATTTACAACTCTTGCTGCGCTACATTCTTTATGCCTGACCATCTCTTCCTCTTCTCACTTCTTGAAGTCATTTTGTAATCTGTAATATACATCTAAATTTTAAAAACACCAAAAGGTATATATACATATGAGTATTGCTCGTAGTTTTTGGCAGTTCTTTTCTGATAAATTTAACAGTTACCATGATCTATAATAATCGAAAGGTAGTTAATAATTTGAATTTTTTTTCCTGTTTTCAACTGTCATGTTACTCTTAATTTTTGATGTGCCCTTAAGGAAAATGCTGATTAGGTCCTCATTATGAAAAGATACTTTTAAAAAGGTTTATAAAAAACCATTTTACATGTGTTGGTGCATACTGTGCATATTCACATACTCATTATTTTCCTTATGTTTGGAGATTGTCACTTCTACTGCAAAAGGATATGAATCAGGATCATTACATTATTTTGGATTACTCATACATCAGCCTATGAATGCAACAGTTCTGATATCCCTGAAGTATATCCGCACTTAAGTTCTGATATAAGTTCTGACGCCTTAAGTTCTGATAACTTCCTGTCTTCAGTAAGTTCTGATTTCCAGTTAAGTTCTGATTTGTGATGTCATGTCTAATCTGATTTGTTTAGTTTCAGAACTTATTATCAGAATATCAAAACTTAATCGGAAATCAGAACTTACTGAAGACAGGAAGTTATCAGAACTTAAGGCGTCAAAACTAATATCAGAACTGAAGTGCGGATATACTTCAGGGATGAAAAATGGCTGATTTACAGGAGAGGATCTGGATTAAACAAAAGAAGATATGCTTGGAGAGTTGGACAACTAAATGACTTATATTATAACACCCTCCAAATTCGGGGTATAGATTTGGGGCATTATTAATATCAACTACTCACTAAACCTGCACAAGGGGAATATAAATATAATAATTACCCCGAACTACTGCTACTCAGGATCCTTTATGGTTAAAAGTTGAAAACAAGAACGACACACTAACTTTATTACAAACCAGTTTAAAAACAATCTATCTCAAGAACTCTCTTTATTACAAAACTTTATTCTATCTACATTCTCACCACACAACTTTTATTTAAACCAACATTACTACTAATCCTGTTACACCTGATCTGGTAACTCAAAGCTCTCTTCTGGGATAGGGATGAACACTCTTGGTATAAGAGGGTCCTGCTGCTTGACTCGCTTCTTGACTATACGGGTTCTTATGGGTTTCATTCTCTACCTTAGCTGAAAAATAATAAGAATAACAATAAAAGGGGATGAGCCAAAATTGCTCAACAAGCCTGCAACAATATATATAGTATAAAGGAAAAGAATAAACGAATCGATAATCTGTTTCTGTAAGGAATAATAATTTGCCATTACTGGCGAGTGCCAAATGAACAAGACAGGAAACAAGAACTAACATATGCACTATAACCTGCTGATCAGTCAGGACACAGTGCTGATCTATACCCAACTGCATAGACCCAACCAACATAAGGAGTACTCAGGCAACTATGGCCTATTAATTAAAGGTCTGGGTAAAACCCAGCCCGTATCGTAACTATCTAGTCCAAAGCTGAGCATCCGGAACAATTGGAATGCTTTCGATATATCCCAACATCAGGATATACCGTAATATATGTAACAAAGGTGAAAATATTGGAATATGAATAAAGGATTCAATAAATTGGGAGAAATCAAGAATCAATAATTGTGTATCATTGTATATGAACAAGAATTATCAAAGTGTAACTGATATGGAAAAAGGGGTATAATTTACTATTCTGAATTTAGAATAGGGGAAAAACTTGCCTGGCTCATACTTAACCTGGTTCATATATACACATGTAATTATATAGCACATAAGGTTCATATAATCATGTAAAGCACATAGCACATAAAGCACATAATTGATTTTACAAAATCTTTGCAAAATCTTTTACAAATCTTCTGTAATAACCTGCTAATCCCAAGAAACTTCTGACTCCCGTTAGAGTCTTTGGTCTCTCCCAGTTTAAAATAGCTTCAATCTTCGCTGGATCGACTTAAATTCCTTCAATACTGATGATATATCCTAGAAATTGCACTTCATCTAAAATTCGTATTTCGAAAAATTTCGCATAAAGTTGTTCCTTTCTCAATGTTTCCAGTATCATTCTCAGGTGCTCTGCATGTTCTTATTCAGTCTTTGAATAGATCAAGATATCATCAATAAATACAATGATAAACTTATCTAGGTATTCCTTGAATACTCGATTCATCAAATCCATGAATGCTGCTGGTGCATTAGTTAATCCAACCGCCTATCACTAGAAAATCTTAATGTCCATATCTCATTCGGAATGTAGTCTTTGAAATATCTTCTGCCTTGATCTTCAATTGATAATAACTTGATCGTAAATCGATTTTTTTGAAAACCATGTTGCTCCTTTCAGTTGATCAAATAAGTCATCGATTCGGGGCGAAGGATATTTGTCCTTGATAGTTAACTTATTTAGCTCACGATAATCGATACATAATCGCCTGCTACCGTATTTCTTCTTCATGAACAACACTGGTGCCAAACCAATAGTGAATTCAATTTCTCGATCCGGAGGTAATTCTGGCATCTTATAAAGTTTCTTTATCACCCTTTTTTTATTCCACTTCCTCTCCTATTTCCGTTCTTCATTCTCATAGCTCCTTCCAAACCAAACTCTTGACAATAATACTCATTTTGCTGTCATATCAGATTAGATATTAATACGAACTTTAATGCTCACAACATTTATTATGAAGTAAACATCAATAATCTATATTAATACCACTTTTGATATTTAACAACAACCTAAGTATCAACATCAATCGGAAACTGAATTAAAACTGTAACTCATACTTTATCCAAAATAGAATTACTTGACAAATCATTTATTATCTGATTATCAAAACAATTTAGAAACAAGACATCCTTTGATAGAACTCTATTGTAGATGATAAAATCTATTTGACTATCTAATAAAATCCATATTTGTGTGATTATTAATCTCCTCTTTAGTCCGCCTCTCTTCTTCCTTTCATTCCTTCCATTTGCTCTATCTTCAATCTTTAGTTCTTGAAAACATTTTTCTCACTTGTTCATACAAATAACTTTTTATTTCTTTTGTCTATTACAAAGGCATATTCATCCAAGTAAAGCCTCATTGCACTTGCAGGCAACTTCTGAATTCTACTGGTGTTCATACATTTTTCAAATTCCTCATGGCTTTGATTTCGAATTAGAAAGTCACATCAAAATTGACTTAATATAATTGGAATCGATTTCCATCTAACTAACCATTAATTGGAAAAATTAACCAATTAACTTACTTAATTGATCAATCGCACCAAGTGATGACTAGCTAAACAGAATCAAAGACCAATTATATATAGTCGGATTGGCTGTAACAATCTCTTTCAAGAACTGAGATCACTGTTGTTCGGAGTATCGACATGAGTATCAATAACACACGGAAGTATACTTTCTAACCTTCAAAAGTAGGGTAATTTTGGAAATTTGGACAGCATCTCCTTTGTATTATTGACTACCAGTCGGGCTCAAGCCGACACCAACAATCAATCAAGCAACCAACAGTCATTCAAGCAAACAAAAATCAACCTTCAATATACCAATTCACTGCCACCTTCTAAACTTATTATGTCACCACCATACCTTCATCCCCCCTTATGTCTTTTCATATTGAACTTTCTTTTCCGACCCAGCTACAAACATTAATTTTACCATAATTTACTTACTAGAATATGAAAACTCAATCCTTCCTTGACGAACGCACTCAAAATTTATTCAGTAACTAGCATTTCCTCGATCTTGAATCTTTATGACAAGTATCTCCCACATGATTGAGGTATGTTTTATTTATAACGTGTTACTCGATTATCTGGTTATTTTTAAGGATTTCTTCATTCATCTTCGTTATCCAATCGATCATTTGCCTCATCTGATACATGCAGCTTTACTTCCTTGTTTCTCTAGTTAATTTACCTCATACGATTTGCTAATTACTCCAATTCACGCCAAAATATCATACATGCAACATATCATGTATGCAGATCCCCGCCTTTAATTTAATGTCCTCGCAATTATCTCGTTATCGGTATAATGATTCTTTTCAACACATAAATGTCCATCATCCATCGACTTGTAATTGTCCATACCTATTACGTAACTTTATCTTCTACACTGGTTCATTTTACTTCCTTTTTAAAACATTCAAAGGATAAACCTTACAAAAGAAGGAATTTGTGTATATAATTCTGATTGGAAACTTTTTGTAAGGGATAAGAGTACAAGAAAACAACCAGAAAGATTCATGAATAAACAAATCAGGAGTGAGGAAGAAAGAATGAATAATGATTTAAATAGAAATGAGACAACCATATTGGTACTCAAGATGGCCAGTCTGTCATACCATATGGCACACAACACATGATTAGGTGGCGTCCCACCAGACTCTTTGTCATTTCGACAAAGCGTCACACCATAACACTGCTTGTCTCGATCAAAAGAAATATTTTGAGAAGAGGAATAATTTGAAAATGATACAATAAATTTTTCTTTCCTTCTTGTCTCATATATTTATTACTGATAGCGGCTCACACGTATTCAAGAATCAAGAAGAGTATATACAATTATAGAAAGAATGACATCGTTGGTCGCTATCTATGTTTCACTTATGCATACTTCCAGGGCTCGTTCGAGTAACAGATTCCCGATTCACGTCAAATGGTAGATTCGGAATATTTTCTGGAAATAGCTTTAACGTTTTAACAATCTAATCATCATTGTTTTCTCGTTGAATTTGCCGTCATAACTTCTTGCTTCATCCCTACCATAGTAGGTCTTGTATTTTTAGCGTCATGCTTCTATGTTTGATACTTTAATTATTCGAACCATATTCCTGTTCTTCCGGAATTTGTAATCATAATCTCTAATTTCTTCTATGTCGCGTAGCGTAACCATTAATCTTGCAATGCCTCGACTCCGTTAATAGAATTATTCTTCTTCGATCGTCTGAAAGATTCTTCCATTTCCTTCAGTCATCTTCGAGCTTCTTTTGGGTCAACGAACCTATTTTAAACTTTAATAATTTCATAAATTGAATAAATAATATTTTTGCACGTTGATTCGATGGTTAATACTATTAAACAAGGTTTGCACTCTTCTTTCGAGAAAATTTTAAACTTCTCTGTGTTAGCGGCTCTACTTGGCCCTCTGATTTATCGATACTGAATTCGATCACATATTTTCCGGGCAATCTAATACTTATAACAACAAGAACTCAAGTAGTAATTTGACAACCCAAAATTTTGTATAAAGATATTTAGAAATTTTGTTAAGAAAATCTTCTTTGTAAACTAGTTTTAGAATTTTGAAAGTCAAACATCTGGTCATCCTTACTATATGAGTTTGGGTTGCTATTTTCTTCCACCATAACAAGGTACCTAATTGAGGAAACGACCACCTAAGGGTTCATTCACTTTAATATCGCTTCTGCTTTTATTGAATCCATTTTGTCTTCGCTAGTCATCAAGAACTTCATTTACCGCTGCATATTACTTCTTCTATAACTCTCACTCCAATGCTAACATCTAGTACTATCTTTGATATTTTAATTGTCATCCTTGATGTTGTAGTTGCAATCGATTGATGTAACTCGACGTTCTGTCCGTACATAAGGTCGTATCTTCTTGTAAATCTTCAGTATATCTAATAAGGTAGATATCATTCCCTCTACGGCGCCCAAAAATGATAAGAAGCTCTTTGCCATAATGGTGCCTTCAACTCGCGACGTTGGTTCTTCGTCAGCTTCAATCAACTCGTTATCTTCAATGTAGAGCTCGTCCTACTACTTAATTCTAAGTTAAATCGTGCCAAAACTCACCTAGCCTCTCTTACACGAAGTTCTCACAAGACTCATTTGCATTTTTCTTTAAAACCATATGAAAAGTAGGGTAACATACCCAAGTACCTCTCGGCACTGGTCCTGCCATCTCATCCTCTCCTCTCTCTCACTCTAGAACTGTTAGTCGACAACTACATCACCCATGAACTCCTACTGAGGGAACTGATATATCTCAGACAGAAGGACATAAATAGCCAGTGGTGCTGGAATCTGCAGCTCTAACTCCTTCCACTCTGGTGCAGGGGTTTACTGGCAACTGTTCTGGTACGGGTTCCTGTGGCAATGGTGGTGGTAATGGTAATGGAGGAAATGCCTGAAGTGACGCTAGTGCTGGTGCTGCCACTGGGTTTGACTCGGTCTGCTCCGAGGATGCTAAAGAAGCCATCTAATATAATAACCGCTCCGAGGAGGATGATCTTCCTATCTTATCTTAACCTTAATGTTCTTGTTTTCAAGGGTCAAAACCTAAGCTCTGATGCCAACTATAACACCCTCCAAATTCCGGGGTATAGATTTGGGGCATTATTAATATCAACTACTCACTAAACCTGCACAAGCGGAATATAAATATAACAATTACCCCGAACTACTGCTACTCAGGATCTTTTAAGGTTAAGAGTTGAAAACAAGAACGACACACTAACTTTATTACAAACCAGTTTATAAAAAAATCTATCTCAAGAACTCTCTTTATTACAAAACTTTATTCTATCTACATTCTCACCACACAACTTTAATTCAAACCAACATTACTACTTATCCTGTTACACCTGATCTGGTAACTCAAAGCTCTCTTCTGGGATAGGGATGAACACTCTTGGTATAAGAGGGTCCTGCTGCTTGACTCGTTTCTTGACTATACGGGTTCTGATGGGTTTCATTCTCTACCTTAACTGAATAACAATAAGAATAACAATAAAAGGGAATGAGCCAAAATTGCTCAACAAGCCTGCAATAATATGTATAGTATAAAGGAAAAGAATAAACAAACCGATAATCTATTTCTCTAAGGAATAATAATTTGCCATTACTGGCGAGTGCCAAATGAACAAGACTGGAAACAAGAACCAACATATGCACTATAACCTGCTGATCATGTCAGGACACAGTGCTGATCTATACCCAACTGCATAGACCCAACCAACATAAGGAGTACTCAGGCAACTATGGCCTATTAATTAAATGTCTGGGTAAAACCCAGCCCGTATCGTAACTATCCAATCCAAAGCTGAGCATCCGGAACAATCGGAATGCTTTCGATGTATCCCAACATCAGGATATACCGTAATATATGTAACAAGGGTAAAAATATTGGAATATGAATAAAGGATTCAATAAATTAGGAGAAATCAAGAATCAATAATTGTGTATCATTGTATATGAACAAGAATTATCAAAGTGTAACTGATATGGAAAAAGGGGTATAATTCACTATTCTGAATTTAGAATAGGGGAAAAACTTGCCTGGCGCGTACTTAACCTGGTTCATATATACACATGTAATTATATAGCACATAAGGTTCATATAATCATGTAAAGCACATAGCACATAAAGTACATAATTGATTTTTGGACTTATAAATATTTTTTTAGAATCGATACTACGGCTCATACCTGTACTAACTAACCCTATTTGATTTTATTATAATTTTTCGGAATTTATTTAACTCGATTCTACCCCTATTAGGGCATATAAACAATTAACTAACACAAGACCACTCTCTTTCGGCAGAAATTATGATTTACAATTATTTTTATTGGATTCGTTTCATTTTTCTGAGTCTAGGGGTCTTCGTTTCGCTCAAATCGGACTAACGGTTTAATTACTACGAATTAAACAAGATTTAATTAATTAATAATTAATTATAATTAAATAATCCTTAATTATATATTTTGAATAATTAATTAATAATTATTGTATTTTAAAATAATTAATCCTTAATAATTATGATTAATTACAATTTATTACAATTATTTATAAATTATTATTACTAGAATCATAATCTATCTCAACGATTATTTACTCGTATAAATACGAGCTACTCACAATCCTCGTATAATTATCAGACTATTATTATTATTACTATAACCTATACGATTAATTAATTATCTGTATTTAATTATTCGATACGAATAATCATTACGACATTCTTCGAATAATAATTCTACTTATCGAACCAATACTCGTATAGGATACGAGTTACTCGTAATATTCAACTAATTATCGAGTTATTAATCATATTATTCGATCATTTTTAATCATATTTATTAATTAATTACTTACTTATTAAATAATAAATAAATAAATAAATTATTAAATTAATAATTAAATGATTAAATAAATAATGATTTTTGAATTTCTAAATAAATAAAATAATTTAGAAATTAATTATAATAATTTTCAGAATTTAAAACAAATTTTTATTTAATTTTTAGAATTTATTAAAACTGATTTTTGATTTAATAAAATATAAATAATTAATAAAATTGCAGAAACAGAAATCTGGAAAAACAGGTTGGGATTTCAGGATCAAACCCGGGTCGTTTCCCGGGTCGAAACCGGGTCGACCTCGGCAACGACGCTGGTGGCTTTCCGGCGAACGACAACAAACAAACAGTGAGTAATCAGGCCTCGTTCCTTCTGCAGCTTCCCTTCCCCTCGATCCCAGGGTCTCTCTCTCCCTTCCCTCGCCAAAACGTAGCCAGAAAAACAAGAAAATGCCGCCGGTAGCGGCGGTTTTTCCGGCACACCGAAATCAACACCAGCTTCGACAAAACTGGTACCAAACAATCAGAAATTCGACGATCTATACCTCCCCATCAACAAAATCATCAAACAACTACTCAAACAGAAAACCCGAATTCAAAGAAATAATCCGAAAATACGAAATTAAAATCGGCTAATCAATCACTAAAAATGATTGCATAATCAGATATGGAATCGAAAGAGCTTCACAACGGATACTTACATGTTCGATTTGATGAACAGAAACACCTTCAATTTGTGCTTTGATCCTCAAGAACTCAAAACCCTAATTTCAGAGAATTGGGGATTTTCTTGAATTTTCTGATTTTTTTTTATGATTAATTAACTAATTAATTACTAATAATCAGCTATTTATATTTATGAAAAATAAAACCCCCAAATAAAATTAAGGGGCTAATTACACTTCTAATAAAAATATTTGGCCCCAATTTTTATAATTTTTGGGTATCAATAATAAATTTTTAAATATCCAATAAATACAAAATAAATGCTAAAAATTCCCAAAAATTATGAATATTACAAAAATGCAAAGAAAAATGATGTATGATAATTTCATGATCATATAAAAATAAAAATGTGATTTTTTAGGGCTTTTGGGAATCATGAAATCATTCTAGAGAGAATGTCGTTAATGGCGATCAACAACAAATTAGACTGGACACTAGTTCACATCTATATTCTGCTGATCAGTGAGAATATAATGCAGATCTATATCTCATATATAGATCCAGTCGGGTCCCCAGGCACTACAGCCCATCTCGAGGCACCAGTCATCCCGGTCCTCAGGATTAAGTAAAACTCAATCCCCAAAATATCACTATCTAGCCCGTAGAGTGTTTTGATGTCAAATCATTTTGAATTCAAAACATCCCAATTCAGGGTTCGCAAATAACCCGAAAGAATGGGTATTTGCTCACAAGAGCAATCGAATTATAGGAACAATAATGAAAGGAACGTGCATAATCAGAGTAATTGCAGCGAAATGTAAAACAGTTAACTATTCTGAACTTAGAATAGGAGCAAATAATATTTGCAGTATTTAAAAGAAAATTCAAGAATACTTGAAGTATTTAAAAGAAAAATCAAGAATACTTGCAGTATTTAAAAGAAAATCACGAATACTTGCCTCAATAAGCTTTAACCGCTATTGACTTTGGTTCGACTTTGATTGTTCGACTTTATTGTCAAACTACTATTCTATTCTGGATACGATCCCAACATTCAGACCCTTTAGTTGGAACTTCGTTGATCTCGACGTCTAATCACTAGATCGTTCCTAGTCCGATGTCAAATCTCGGGTCTTCTGTTTAAAACCTACAGGGTTGAAATACCCTAATTCAGATAACCGCTTAAGGTTAACATCAAATCGTTATCCTATTCTACCCATACGATTTCATAACCGCACTCATATTTATATGTATTATTGAAATACACATAGCAATTATGGTTCACATCTTCGAAACTCGGTTCGGTATTTATTTTCGGAAAATACATATATTCGTCGTTTTGAAAAACAGGGCAATCGGGTTATTTGTAAATTATTTTGTCTCAATCGCACTTAAGTTCATATTATATAACTATATATGGTTATTCGACGTCTCCGATAATTATAGGTTACGTTCCCGTAATTTCGGAATTAATTTCCCAAAAATCGGGCAGCGTTTCCTTTGCTCATCACCGACGGCGGTAAAATTCATTGGTGCCCGATAAATTCGGGTTTCCATACGAATTCCACCGATTAATTATTATTAATCTCCCGCACGAAATATTTATTTTTATTTCACGAATTCCAATCAAATAAATCCTGCAGAAAAGAATTGATTAAAATTAATATAATCATAACCCAGCAAGAAGTACGCGCAAACACGCGCCCCCAATCGGAAAGCAACCGGAAAACAACACCAACTAGGTGATCGGAAAAGAAACAAAGCAACAACAGGTAACAACCAACACCACAGAACCTTCAACTCTACATACATACGCGTGTATACAAACGCGCATATACACACGAATCAGAAAACAAGAAACAGGCGGCAACTATTACCGAAAAAAGAAGGCAGCGATGCCGATGTTGGAAAGAACAGGGGAAACAGAGCACAGGGGAAGAGATGGAGAGGGAGACGGGGAGAAAAGAGGTCGGGAGAGATTTGGGGCGAGAGAGAGGAAGAGAGCAAAAGGAGAGATCGAGGGAGACAAGAGAGGAAAGAGAGAGATTGATTTATCAGATGATGTAAGAGGCGGTGGTGACACCGTGTTTGTGATGTATATTTTTTTTTCTTTCGTTGTTTCCTTATTTTATTTTCGTTATATCCCGTTTCGAATAGCAATCGCTAATTTATCAATACATATCGTGTGCAGAAATTTATCGAAAATATAAAATAATTCGAAAATAATTCTAAATATTTCTTAAAATATTTAAATATTGATAACTAATAAAATAACGGTTTAAAAACATTTTCAAATCACACATTGGACCCGTATTTTACAGTTTAACGATTACACGAGCGATTAAAAAAAGCCAGCATATTTTCGAAATAATTTTAAAATTCTTGAAATATTCAAAACTTAATAAAATAAAATTTCCATGATTTTTGAAACAATCTGGAATTAAATACGGATTTTACAAGTAAATGAAATCAGAAAATCATTTAATAATATTTAATAAATAAAATATTTATTCCTAAATTTTATAAACTCCTAAAAATGATAAATAAAATTATAAAATAACAAAAATAATTTTAGGAGCAATTTTAGAATTTATGAGAATAAATATTCAATAAAAATCATTTTACAATGCATTAACTTCATAGAGCTCAATAATGAATTATAAAATTAACCTTTATGTTAGATATATTTGATAATGTCATGGCTAATATGTTTTATGTTTAGATTTCATATCTTATTTGAACAGAACAAATCAGTACTTAACTGATCAGTACTTATACTGGAAGTCAGAACTTAAGGGATATCAGTACTTATGTTATCAGGAGATAGATATCAGAACTTAAGTGCTGAAGGACGATCAGATAAGGACAGTAGCTGATTAAAGTTAAGAAGATCAAGATAAACATAAGAAGAGATATGCATGAAGAAGGAATTCCGTGAAGAATGGAATACTTGGAATAGAAGATATCTGATTGATATATTTTAGGAAGCAGAATTATATTCTATATCAATTAGCGAATATCTTGTAACTGTGTAGTATATAAACACAGAAATAGAGTTTACACTATATGTGTTATCATTATCGAGAATATTATTTAGTATAACTCTAGCAGCTCTCGTGATATTTTGTTCATCACTGAGAGATAACAGTTCCAGATTGTAACAGAGTTTATTGTTTAAATAAAGTTTGTTTTCTGTTACATAAGTTCTTGAAGTTTGATTTGATTGTGATAAACACTGTATTCACCCCCTCTACAGTGAAAGTGTGACCTAACAAGTGGTATCAGAGCTATCTGTTAACACACATACAGTTAAAGATCCAAACACAGTCATGTCTGACACAGAAACTCCAACTAAGCCTACCAAAACTGAGGAATCATCAAAGACATCAATTCAGAGTCGATATGAGACTATCAGAGTTCCCATATTGAGACCATCTGAATATCCCATATGGAAGGTAAGGATGACCATGTTTCTGGAAGCAACAGATCCAGAATACCTTGATAGAATCAGGGAAGGGCCTCACAAACCTACCAAGCTCGCTGTTGTAGTTCCAGGTGAAGCAGCAATGACCGTACCAAAGGAAAAGAATGATTACACTGCTGAAGATATAGCATCTATTGCTAAGGATGCCAAGGTACGTCACTTATTGCATAGTGCCATTGATAATGTAATGTCAAACAGGGTAATCAACTGCAAGACTGCTAAGGAGATATGGGATGCACTGGAGACAAGGTGTCAAGGAACTGAAACAGTTAAGAAGAACAGGAAGACAATACTCACTCAAGAGTATGAACACTTTGACTCTAGGACTAATGAGTCATTGACTGATGTGTATGAAAGATTTGTCAAACTCTTGAATGACTTGTCATTGGTTAATAAGGAGTATGATCTTGAAGATACAAACCTCAAATTCCTGTTAGCTCTTCCTGAATGTTGGGATTTGAAGGCAACAACAATAAGAGACAACTACAATCTTGATGAAACAACTCTTGATGAAATCTATGGAATGCTCAAGACTCATGAACTTGAGATGGAACAAAGAAGCAAGAGAAAAGGAGGAAAGTCAAGGACAGTTGCTCTCAAGGTTGAAGAGGAATCCCCCAAACCACCTTCCTCAAAGAAAGATAAGGGTAAAGCTCTTATCATAAAATCTGATACTGAGTCATCAAGTTCTGAGAGTGATGATGACTCAGATTCTGAAAGCTTGCCTGAAACTGATGCTGATGAGGAGATGATGAAGCTGTGTGCTCTTATGGTGAAAGGAATCACAAAGATTGCATACAGGAAGTTCAGGAAGGGAAAGAAGTTTTCCAGGAAAGGCATAAGTTCTGATAAGAAGAATTTCAGAAGATCTGAAGGAAAAGGAGGAAAGTCTGACAGAGGAGATTATGCTAATGTTAAATGTTATAATTGTGGTGAGAAAGGCCACATATCTCCTGAGTGGAAGAAGACCAAGAATGACAAAGGCAAAGCTCTTGTCACAAAGCAGAAAAGCTGGACAGACACCTCAGACTCTGAAAGTGAGGAGAACTATGCATTGATGGCAAATGCTGAAAAATCAAGTTCTGAGAGCAGTTCTGAAACTGCTGAAACAAAGGTACCTCAGACTACTTATGCTTTTCATACTGATGATATTAATGAGTTGAGAAGATATCTTAAAACCATGTTTGTTAGTTATAGAGATCAAACTTTAACATGTGAAAGATTAACTTCTGAAAATCTTGCTTTTAAGAAAAGAAACAATTTCTTAGAAAAAGAGTTAGTCATGTTTCATCAAACTCAGAAGGATAGAGATGATGCTTTTTATGTTAGGGATGAAGTGCTAAAAATGAATGAATCTCTAAAAACTGAGTTAGAAAAGGAGAGAGAGATTATCAGAACTTGGACTAACTCTAGGCAAAACAACTCAAAATTTGCTGAGCAGTGGAAACTGGAAAGAGGGCTTAGGTTATGAAGAAAATAATGAAAAAGGAACTGAAGAAATTAAGCCTGTTGATAAGCAAAAGCCGAAGTTAAAACCTGTTAAGTTTGTAACTGAAAAATCCGAAACTGAGAAATCAGAAGTTAAAAAGGAATTAACTTCTGACAAACTAAAACAGGAAAAGACAGCTGAAGTTAACATAGGCTTAATGACAAAGAAGCAGCTTAAGCATAAGCTGAAAGATGTTAAGAATGCAAACAAGGTAAAATCACCTAGGAAAAACAGGAATGGAAAGGAAGGTGTGAATAAAAGCAATAACTATAAATCTGTTCCTGATGCTCCTAGGAAAGCATGTTATAACTGTGGAAGTTCTAACCATCTGGCTTCTTTTTGCAGGAAGAATAAGAATATTAACTCCTTATCTACAAAGTCAGGAGTTAAGAGTCAGTCTGTTAGATACAAACCACAAAATCCTTGTTTTCATTGTGGTAGTTTATGGCATTCCATTTATACTTGTAAGGAATATCATAGTTTGTACTATGATTATTATCAAATAAAACCTTCTTTAAAGAAAGTTTCTGTTGTTCCTTCTAGTATAAGTTCTGATAAGAAAACTGTTAACATAAAATCTGATGTTAAATCCGCTGCAAATGTTAACAAAACTAAAAAGGCCAAAGGATCCAAGCAAGTCTGGGTCCTTAAAACTAATAATTAGTGGTCTTTTTGATTGCAGGGCAACAGGAAAAATATTTTAGTTCTGGACAGTGGATGTTCAGGACACATGACTGGAAATAAGGCCCTGCTATCAGACTTTGTGGAGAAAGCTGGCCCAAGTGTTTCTTATGGAGATGGCAACATTGGAAAAACTTTGGGATATGGCAATATCAATCTTGGGAATGTCATCATTAAAGATGTAGCTCTAGTCTCAGGACTTAAACACAACTTACTGAGTATAAGTCAAATCTGTGACAGAGGTTATCATGTTGATTTCTTTGCAGAACATTGTGAAATAGTTAGTAAATCTAAAGGAAAAATTGTTCTGAAGGGATTCAGGCGTGGTAACATTTATGAAGCTAAGCTTTCAACAAGTTCTGATGGTTCTGCAATCTGTTTAGTGAGTAGAGCCTCAACTGAAGAAAGCTGGAATTGGCACAAGAAACTCTCTCATTTAAACTTCAACAAGATAAATGAACTGATCAAGAAAGATCTTGTGAGAGGACTGCCAAAATCAGTGTTTGTTCCTGATGGTCTTTGTG
The DNA here is from genome assembly GCF_009905375.1 of Apium graveolens. Lineage (NCBI taxonomy): Eukaryota > Viridiplantae > Streptophyta > Magnoliopsida > Apiales > Apiaceae > Apium > Apium graveolens. Next base: position 77,261,874 of record NC_133649.1, read on the forward strand.
ACTCATGTCAGAAGGCTAAACAAAGAAAATCTTCGTTCAAGAGCAAGACTGAATCATCAATTCTTGAGCCTTATTATCTACTTCATGTTGATCTATTTGGTCCAGTGAATGTCATGTCTATTGCAAAGAAGAAATATGCGTTGGTCATAGTAGATGAGTTCACCAGATACACATGGGTGTATTTCTTGCACACAAAAAGTGAAACTGCATCTATCCTGATTGATCATGTCAAACATCTGGATAAATTGATCAAAGATTCTGTGAAAATTATGAGGAGTGATAATGGCACTGAATTCAAGAATTTGATAATGGAAGAGTTCTGCAAAAATCATGGAATAAAGCAAGAATTTTCTGCTCCTGGAACTCCACAGCAAAATGGAGTTGTTGAAAGGAAGAATAGAACTCTAATTGAAGCTGCACGAACAATGCTTGAAGAAGCAAAGCTTCCAACCTATTTCTGGGCTGAAGCTGTGCAGACTGCTTGTTTTACTCAAAATGCAACACTCATTAACAAGCATGGAAAAACACCATATGAGATGGTGAAGAACAAGAAGCCAAATCTCAAATACTTTCATGTATTTGGATGTAAATGTTTTGTTCTCAAGACTCATCCTGAACAGCTATCCAAGTTTGATCTAAAAGCTGATGAGGGAATCTTTGTAGGATATCCACTTTCTACAAAAGCCTTCAGAGTCTATAATTTGAGAACAAAAGTGGTCATGGAATCTATCAATGTATTTTTTGATGACAAGAAGTTCACTGGACTTGAAGATTGCATTGATCATGATAAGCTGAGATTTGAAAATGAAGATTCATATTCTGATATCTCAAGTCCTGACAGTCTAAGTCCTGATACTGTAAATTCTGATGGATTAAACTCTGATGTTATTGAAACTGTGGTGACTACGTCAAAGGAAGATGCACCAATGCAGGGGGAGCATACTCAAGATATTATCACATCTCAAGAAGCATCAGAACATACATCTGGCTCTTCAAATTCTGATTCGTCAAGTTCTGATAAGCCAAGTACTGACAGTGCTGAAAATCTAAATACTGAAGGATCCAACTCAGAGAGCATAGTTTCAGGGGGAGCATCAGAAAATGAAACCGAAGACAGCATGAATCATGGGGGAGCATCCAGTTCTAGAGAAAATCTTCCATCTGCAAGGAAGTGGACAAAATCACATACACCTGATTTAATAATTGGAAATCCTGAGGCAGGTGTCAGAACTAGAACAGGTACTTCGAATGAATGTCTTTACAATTCTTTTCTCTCTCAGTCTGAGCCAAAGAAAGTGGAAGAAGCTCTTCAAGATGCTGATTGGGTGCAAGCAATGCAGGAAGAGTTGAATGAATTTGAAAGAAACAAAGTCTGGACCTTAGTGCCAAGACCCAAGAATAGATCGGTTGTTGGTACAAAGTGGGTATTCAGAAACAAAACTGACAGTGATGGCATAATTGTAAGGAACAAGGCAAGGCTGGTTGCAAAAGGATATTCTCAACAGGAGGGAATTGACTATGATGAAACATTTGCTCCAGTTGCTAGGTTAGAAGCCATAAGGATATTCATGGCTTATGCTGCTCACAAAAAGTTTACTGTCTTTCAAATGGATGTGAAAAGTGCTTTTCTCAATGGAGAATTGGAAGAGGAAGTATATGTTGAACAACCTCCAGGCTTTGTAGATTCCAAACATCCAGATTATGTCTACAGGCTTGATAAAGCACTTTATGGACTTAAGCAAGCTCCAAGAGCATGGTATGAGACTTTAGCTCAGTTTCTTCTGGAAAGTGGATTCAACAGAGGAACTATTGACAAAACATTGTTCTATCTCAATCATGGCAAGGACTTACTTCTGATCCAGATTTATGTTGATGATATTATTTTTGGGTCTCCAAATGACAAACTTTGCAAAAAGTTTGCCAACCTAATGCAGTCAAGATATCAGATGAGTATGATGGGAGAACTTAGTTATTTTCTGGGCCTTCAAGTCAAGCAGACTGAAGAAGGAACTTTTATTTGTCAATCTAAGTATACCAGAAACTTGCTGAAGAAATTTGGAATGCAAGACTGTTCAAGTGCATCCACTCCCATGGCCACTGCAACAAAACTGGATAAGGATACTGGTAATTCAGTAGATATTACTGATTACAGAGGTATGATTGGCTCACTTCTCTATCTAACTGCTAGTAGACCAGATATCATGTTTGCTACCTGTCTTTGTGCAAGATTTCAAGCAGATCCAAGAGAACCTCACTTAACAGCTGTAAAAAGAATCTTTAAGTATCTTAAAGGAACAACTGATCTAGGATTATGGTATCCTAGAGAATCAGATTTTAAATTAATAGGTTACTCAGATGCAGATTTTGCAGGTTGCAAAATTGACAGGAAAAGCACAAGTGGAAGCTGCCAATTTCTTGGAGGCAGGTTGGTTTCTTGGTATAGCAAGAAACAAAAGTCAATTTCCACATCAACTGCAGAAGCAGAGTATATTGCTGCAGGAAGCTGCTGTGCACAGATTCTCTGGATGAAGAATCAGTTACTGGATTATGGGTTAACATATTTCAAAATCCCTATTTACTGTGATAATCAAAGTGCTATTGCTATGACAGGTAATCCAGTTCAACACTCTATGACAAAGCACATCAGCATCAGGTACCATTTCATCAGGGAACATGTGGATGAAGGTACAGTGGAATTGCATTTTGTTCCCACAGATCAACAAGTAGCAGATATCTTCACAAAACCACTGTGTGAAGCTACCTTTTCAAAATTGGTAACCCTATTTACTGTGATAATCAAAGTGCTATTGCTATGACAGGTAATCCAGTTCAACACTCTATGACAAAGCACATCAGCATCAGGTACCATTTCATCAGGGAACATGTGGATGAAGGTACAGTGGAATTGCATTTTGTTCCCACAGATCAACAAGTAGCAGATATCTTCACAAAACCACTGTGTGAAGCTACCTTTTCAAAATTGGTAAATGAACTTGGAATGATTTCAGGTTCTTTCTCTAAATCTGCTTAAACTTGTTCTATGTTATCAGACTTTATGATCAGTATTTACAGAATTAATCTCTTTGTATATTCTGTGCATTAATTGATAAATGTCTTTAAGTACTGACTGTTGTCTGATATATGTTTCTAAACTCTGATAAGTGATATGTCTGTTTCAGTAACTATTTAATCCCATGAGGATAACTGTGCTAGATACTGACCTACTAGTCTTCAATAAACAAATGATCCCATGAAAGAAGTAATTATTTCTGTGGAAATCTTATGACACAAGCAAATTCTGATAACTGAGCTTAGTTAAGTTTACTTTGTATATCTTCTTACTAAGTCACAAATTAGAATAATGCTACTCATCTGTTTAAGTTCTGATTCTAGTAAAACTGCTGAATGTACTAAGTGCTGATAAACCTCACTTATCAAAAGAAAAAGAAAAAGAATCAAAGAATAATATCAGGTACTCCTTTGAGATCTAGAGTAAAAATGTGAATGGGACGACCCAAGTGCATTGCTGGTATTAAGTAAATATGCATTAGAAAAGCAAAATATTTTTCTTGGTGACTTTTCACACTCTATGATTACTGGAGAAATACTCTGATAATAGCATAAATTCTAATAAACAGTCGTGACTCACTTACACTGAGAAGCCTCTGTAAAATAGAATTTCAAAAGATGCATAAAATTAGCACAAAAACAGTAGAGGTGGACTCATGCATGAACTCATTTATCAGTAGGTTTCAGGATAATGACAGCTCTTTAGCAAAATTTTAATTATGACTTATTTCTAAGATGTACTGAAGTAGATCAGACTTTACTCTTTGTCTGTTATTTAGCTTAATGCACACACACATCACTCCATATGAATGATGAAATTTCTGTGGTGGTCTATGTTATTTTAGATAAACAGTCATAGTGTCACTTCTGCACAAATTCTGAGGACAAGTTCTAGTTCCACGTTCTGATGATTAAGTTCTGACGTTCATAACTAAGAACTTGTATGAGTATTTACTAAGATAGATATCCCTTGTTCGAGTTAAGACATTATGTTCTGATGACTGTTAAGTTCTGGTATAGGTCTAAGTTCTGATTTTTCAGTCTAACCCTTTACTTGACTTATCTGTGAATAAAATTTGGTAACAGTCTCAGATTATTTTCGAAATGTTGAAGTGGAAGATTAAATAGTCTATGGTTAAAACATAATGGCACTCGTCCTTGAACAGTTCACTCTTGTTACATGTGCACATTCCTTTTCCAATGACTGTTATTCTTTTTCAAAGTCTAGGGAGACGAGGTAGAATTACTTCTACCTGTCAGCATTCAATTTCTTTGCGTCTCTTGGCATTCTCTTGCCTATATATACAACCACTTCACATCAGTCTTTCCATCACATTCTTCTCACACACTTATCCTCCTTCTTCTGTCAAAAACAAAATGGTTCGATTCAACATGTTTTTCAACACACAAACCTTCACAATGGAACTCAGTTGTGCCGAGTGGCGGCAGGAGTGGCATATAACAGCCATTCCTGAGGAGATCTGGGACTCTGTCCCACAGGAGGTGCTGGCTCACCTTCTATTCTTCGAGATGGATTATCATCGCCATCTGGAGCGCCTGGAGGAGGAAAGGCGGGAAGCTATCCGTCAGCAAGAACGAATCATTCGACTCACTATCTTGTTTATCGAAGATAGGAAGAGGAAGATGACTTAATCTCGTCTTCTTCCTGTTCTTCTTCATCCTCAGCTTTGTCAGGCTTCTTAGCTAGGACTAAAACTGTTGATGTTAGGATTAGAAGCTTAGGGAAAATCTTATATTGATGTAATTTCTATTTCATATATGTATTGACTTGATATATTAATGAAAACTGTCTTTACTTCAAGATTTTGTCTCTGAGTTATTTTATCTTGTGTTGATAAATCCTGATTGATATTCTGATGACCATTTAAATTTTGTTTTTATTTAAGTTCTGATTCTCCGTCAGCACTTATTCATAGACATTATCTCGGTCATTTTTAACATGATTCATTTTCAGAATATTAATGTTGCAGTGAAAAACAATCCAATCAGTGATAACGGGTTAAAATTTGAATTGTTTCCCTTGATAAAAGGAACAGTTTTTTTTTCCTTGAAACTCGGCAAATGGGTAAGTCATGATTACTGTTTTCTCGAGCCCAGTAACTATCCGTTATTACTGCATGTCTGACAGGTGTCCAACGGTAACATTTTTTTTTGTATAAGTACAGCAGAGAGAAGATTTCTTTAATCTTTTTAATTTCTTCATCTTCTATCTCTCTTCTTACTTTTACTCTCTTTCACTTTACTATTTCCGTTGTTTTCATACAGATATTATCTCAAACACCTAACAGGCATACTTGAATTTCAATATTTTTTTCACATGGCACCAAAGGATTTAATCATTGATGGAGCAAAGTTCGTTCCAAACAACTATGCTGCAATTCTTGATCATGCTGAAGCTCCATCTGAATTGCATGTTGTGCAAGATCTTCTTGCACATAGTGAGGTTGGGTACGCCTTAACTCAGCCTGAATTCTTTTCAAGTCAACAAGTTCTGAGGTTCTGGAGGACTGGCGTTTTTGATGATGGTGGTAACCGTGGAACTCCCAGTATTATTTTCCAAGTGGGTGATTCATCTTTTGTAGTCACTCCTGGTACAGTACGCAGGGCTTTACATCTTCCAGAGGATTGTACTTTCTCAGTTCCAGAGGACTCAGCCCTTCGGGAGTTAATGGCTGAATTGGGATATGAAAAGAGTCTGACGAAACTTGGACAATTGAAACGGGCTAATATCAGAAGAGAATGGAGTTTCTTTTTCGATTGCATCACCAAGGCCTTTGGCAACAAGTGTTCAAATTTTGATGCCATCCCAATTCTAAGTCAGCACATCGGGTATGCTATTATCCATCAAACTCATTTTGATTTTGCAACTGGAATAATTGGTTTTATTGGGGATAGGATGACAGAGGATCGAGATGTTGTTTATTTTGCTAGATTCTGTCAACTTATTTATACGTATTGTACTGCTGAACCCCAGTTAGTCAGCACTCAAACCCCACCTTTTAAGGTTGCAAAAAGGTACTTTAACGACCTGATAAATGCTGACACAAAGAAATCAATGGTGAGACAATTACAGATTCCTCAGTCTGTGAAACAGATTCTGGTAAATGCTGATCCAGCTACTTACAAATCTGTTTACTCAAATGTTCAACCAACTCACCATAACCAAAATTCATCAACCTCAGTCCCTACCTCTCATTCTACTCAACCTACCCTCAGAACTTATCTCAAATCCTATCTCTCCACTTCACAGAATGCTCAACCTTCTTCTTCAGCACCTACTGTGAAGCCTACATCCTCTAAGCCAAAGAGAACAAAGACTGTTCCTCAAACATCTCAGAAGAAGCAGAGGATTACTTTGAGAGATGAATCAGATTCTGAGGATCAGATTCCATCTTCAGAACCTATGATATATGAAGCTGAGAAGGCAACTTCTCAGAAGGATTCTGCAATTGGGGGTTCTAGGCTTCTCAAGAGGCTTAGACGTATGACGGTTCCTGCAACTCCCAAGGAATCCACATCAACAAGGAAGTACAAGAAACAGAGGGCACAGAGGCCAGTTTCAGATGATGAGGAGGAAGCAGCTAAGGAAGGGGATCAGGAATCTCTGATCTCGCAAGACAAGGAATTTGCTCCAGTCACTTCTTCTCCGTCAACTCAATCTCAGGAACCTGTATCTGACAAGGCTAATTCACCTTCTATATCTCTTGTTGATCCAGGCACAAGTGCTGAAATTGATATTCAGAACTTGGTTGTGCCTGAAATACTTTTGTTAGAAGCTCCAACAACAAATAATCCTTCCACAACACCTGTTACTGATGCTGTTCAAACTCCTGAGTTATCACTATCACCTTCTCTGCATCAAGATGATGATCAGATTTTAGGTGAGCATCAGGATATGGCTGTTGATCAGAACTTAGTATCCGATCAGCAATTAGAGGATGTTGAAGCCTCCATTGCTACTCACACAGTTGTCTTATCAGAAGATACTGATTCTTTAAGTTCTGATGCTGCAAATGTTGGAGATACTGGTGAAGCTGCTACAACTGTAGATGCTGATGCAGCAGGTCCTTCAGGACATACTCCTCCATTGACTCTTCCTCAGTCTGAACTGCTAAAGGAGTTTGTTATCAGGGATGCACCAGTACCTTGGAGTGAAACTCCTGCAGGTCAGGAGTGGACTAAGGAATGGAACTCAGTTTCATGTGTTCCAAATGCTTTACATCTTGCTGAGCACTTGACTAAAGCTGATGAAATGTTAAATTCTGATGATTTTAAAACCCAGCTTAGAGTCACTGCATTGAGTACTAAACATCTACAAGGTCTTCATTCCAATACTCATGCAGAGCTACACAAGATTCAGGAGAACTTTATTAAACAGGAACAAGTTTGGAAACTTGATAAGAAAAAGTTCTTCCAACCTACCATTGACAGGGTTGCTTATATTGAGAAAACTCAAGAGAAGCAACAAGCTCAGATTGATCAAATTCTGACAAATCAAGCTTCTCAGCAATCGCAACTTACTGAAATCCAGACCTCAGTGGAACTACTTATCTCTCTTTTATTACCTGCTGATGCCAAAAAGGGGGAGAAGGTAATTAAGTCCAAATGCAAAACCAACAAGTCACTGCAAGGAAAGGATGATGGAAAAGATGACCAAGGAAACTCTGGAATGGGTAGTGGTCATAGTCAAGGTAGAAGGTTTACATCAAGACAAGCTAGTCACAGAACAAGTTCTGATACTGGGAAAAGAATAAGTTCTGCTGCTGGTAAAAGGATAAGTTCTGATGAACTTCTAGATCTTGATGAGGAAATGTCAAGACAGTTATTTCTTCAAGAAAATCCAGGGATGGACTTGGAAAGTTTAAAGGAAGAAGAAGCCAGACTTAAATCAGAGAAAGTCACATCTAAATCTGAAGCTTCTGGTAAAAAGTTACTTACAAAACCTAAAGGCATTGTGATCAAAGAAAGGATACATACTGAAGAAACTTTGGCTAGATCACAACCACAGATAGATCCAAGATCCAAGGGTAAAGAAAAGGTTGGTGAACCTATCAAGCCTTATGTACCTCCTGAGGAAGAAGAAATTACTGATGGAAAAGATAATCTTGCTCTGACTTCAAGAAAAGTTCTTAAAACAACCTCTGACATGGCTCAAGTTGTTCAGAGTCAAGAAATTGTAAGTTCTGATATTCAGAAGAAGCAAGTAACCTCTGACAGTGCTCAAGTTAACTTGATATCAGAAAATAAATCTAAAACACTCCTACCAGGATTCACTAAAGCAAAACAGACTCAATCTTTGAAGACTACTTCAAGTGGTTTTGAAGCAAGAGTAGTTACTGGAAAGGAAGCTAGAGATAAAACTGGATTGGGAAGTGCTGATGAAAGAAGAGTACACAACACTACTGATGATCCAACTTCCTTGTGTGAACCAGGTATTGGAGCAACTCCTGAAAGATTGAATCAACTAGAATCTGTACAGATGGTTTACCATACCTACTTGAAAGAATACATCATGTTGTATTTCATGACAGATGGTAGGGTTTATCATATAAGACAAAATGCCATTCCGTTGAAGTATTTTGAAGAATTGGAGCATGTATTGTTCTTACTTCAAGTGGATGACAGAATAACAGAGACTGCTGCAAACTACTTAAAGGAACAGATTCAGAGACAGAAAAGACTTTATTCTGTTAAGTCTGACAGCAGATATGTTCCAAAGTACAGAAATCACAATGGTGATATTGTTGATATGAAGCCTAATACTGCACAGATCAGAACATATCTTGGTATTAAGGGGCTTGAATTCAATCTAGAGTCTAATAAAGCTTATGTCATAAGACTAGATCGGGAGTTGAGAAAAGCAAAGATTAATGATCTCAGAGCTGCAATATTTCAAACTGGTGAAGATACTGCAGAGCTTAAAGATGTCAAACGGAGAATGATTGATGAACTCAGATATGCTGAGAAATGTTTGTTGAAGAATTATCTCAGAACAACTCCTGACATCAGAGAGATCAGAAAATGATGAAGCCAAGTCGAAGATCTACAACTGCTTAAATTCTGATATTTATACAGATTGAAGTTGTTATCAGAAGTTGAATTGGTAAAAACTTTAAGGACTGTAAGTTGTAGTTATCTTGTCTATTTCTCATGCATTTGTACTTAATGTTTTTGACATCATCAAATATCTGTTAAACTTGTATATTTTGTTAATTTACAAGTTGGGGGAGATTGTTAGATATATTTGATAATGTCATGGCTAATATGTTTTATGTTTAGATTTCAGATCTTATTTGAACAGAACAAATCAGTACTTAACTGATCAGTACTTATACTGGAAGTCAGAACTTAAGGGATATCAGTACTTATGTTATCAGGAGATAGATATCAGAACTTAAGTGCTGAAGGACGATCAGATAAGGACAGTAGCTGATTAAAGTTAAGAAGATCAAGATAAACATAAGAAGAGATATGCATGAAGAAGGAATTCCGTGAAGAATGGAATACTTGGAATAGAAGATATCTGATTGATATATTTTAGGAAGCAGAATTATATTCTATATCAATTAGCGAATATCTTGTAACTGTGTAGTATATAAACACAGAAATAGAGTTTACACTATATGTGTTATCATTATCGAGAATATTATTTAGTATAACTCTAGCAGCTCTCGTGATATTTTGTTCATCACTGAGAGATAACAGTTCCAGATTGTAACAGAGTTTATTGTTTAAATAAAGTTTGTTTTCTGTTACATAAGTTCTTGAAGTTTGATTTGATTGTGATAAACACTGTATTCACCCCCTCTACAGTGAAAGTGTGACCTAACACTTTACGTCCAACAATTCACAACCAATTGATAACACAACAACCCATAACTGACTGAACCATTACATATTTTATTTATTTAATATCTCAATAATTATATTTACATATCGATCCGAAAATGGGTTACTTAGCCGCTAAGTAACTAAAAAGACGATACGATTTTAATACCAGAATTGGATAATTATCAAAACAGAGCTTCCTATAAAATTCTTTATACGAAATTAAGTTGATAATGTCTCGCCTTTTGAGAATATGGATTCTTATCGATAAAATGATTTGCGTATCGAAAATTTTACACCGGGACTCGTACAGGTCAAACCGTACCCCGGATCGAAAAAGTCAAAACACGGAAAGTGTTCAGAATTATCAGATTAGGTTAGGAAGGAGTTTTCGGAAGAGTTTCGGGTTGTAAAAACGCAAAAACAGTTGAAGTGGGACGATTTCTGATTCTAAAAATTAATTTTATAATTATGTAAAATAATCATTATAAATTCTATAAATCCTTATAAAATCATATGGTAATCCAAAAATTACCAGAAAAATACCAAAATTATCTATATTTAATTCTAGATAATTAAAAATTAAAATATCTACATTTTTATCAGAAATAAACATCCAAATATTAATATCAATTATCAAATAATTCACCGAAATTCACATAAAAATCACATAATAATTATTTATTGATAAAGACAAGTACATAATATATCCTAGGCGTTACAATTTTGTTTAAAATATGGGCTTTTAAAACACTGTTTGAGCTGTACGTGTTTTAATATAAAACACATAACTTGCGATAAAACACTCAATAAATATCTGAATCACATTTTGATCAAACAGACAACACATAGCACATAGCAATTAGGGTTTAACGGCTCAACACATTTAATCACATAATAATACACATAATTTATCTTTATTATGATATAATACAAGCATAATTTTTCGGTCGCTACATATATCCATTAAACAAAAGAAGATGTTTATCTTGCTTACTCAGGCTTCAGCCTATGAATGCGGCTAAGTGTATGCATCAAAGTTTCTCAGCGTTAGGAATGTAATTAGCATGTGAATATGCATCCTATTATATACATCCTACTATTTTTGACAATTATCTATTATGGTTGGATCAATTTTATCTTGGAAATTAAATTTAAATATTATCCGCTTTAATCTTTAGTAGCATGACATCATGAATTGGAGTGGATGTTTTAACATTAATCACATTTTTGTACTTCTTGAACATGTCTGTCAATACATTTTTCAAATTAGATAGAACATTAAGAGGGATGAATTTTCACTTTATATGTAGTAATCATATATTCTCACAGAAAAATTTGATGCATTTGCAAAAAAAATATCCATATGTTGTAGTTTGACAATGTCCGTGATGTACTTAACGTTAAATTCATTTTTCTAAATTTATAGCTACTATGATTTACCTAAAAAATATATGTGCCAACTAAAGAAAATTTAAAAAAAGATGTAGCAATCTCTTGAGATTGAATTTCAACCGGAAATGATTTTCAAAAAAAAAAAGTTTGTACATTATAATATGCAAATCATTACAAACATACAGAGGTTTATGAGAGCAAACCAAATTTATAGATAAGTATCAAAGCAAAAAAAGGTAGAGTTTACCATGTGCATATGAGTCATCAACTTGAAAATATATAAAAACTATATATTAGTCTGCTATTGACAAGAAAACGGCACTCCCATTTTAATATTAAGGATTTTGGTTCAAGGTTTCATCACCAGCCTGAAAACTTAAGTTGCATATGAAAATACAAAATTATAATATAATTCAATGTAATTTAAAGCATAAACACATGGAACACGTTCAAATTGATATAAAGAGTATTCCAACAACATCACAATATCAAAATTCAGTCTATAAACTACATTGATACTGTTAAGTAGCAGGTTCAGATTCTAAGAAATGTATGGAGGATAATTACTAATTGGGAGGATTAACTTCAATGTTAAAAGTTGGAACAACATTGTATTGTTGTAATGTGAAGCGCACATTGTCATATTCTTTTAAGTCAAGATCTTTGACAAATTTGCTCCATCCACGCGAAAATCTGCAACTCTCCCATTTAACACTATTTTTATGTCCCAAAATCCTTGGCCAGTTCTGAACTTCACCATGTCTCCGCTTTTTCACATTTGATCTCGGAATCTTATAGTTCTAGGAATGTGCTGCACAATAGTTGAACATGTTAGCATAATTTGATCAGTCTGTTCCTGAACATAATACAACAAGGTATTCGAAATAGTTATATTATACTCTTATATATAATTATTTACCGCTCCATGACATTTAGAGTTCAAGAGACTTCCAGCCAATAATTTAAAAAACTGGAGATTCATTCCAACTTGCGCATCATGTGGATTGTTGTTTTCCATCAACTCCATATTCTGTATTCCAGCATTGTCCTGTGCAGGGTTATCATATCCTTCCACCTCCATCTCAGTTGACACATCCACAATTTCAACATTTTGTTCTAAGTACGGATATAAGACAATATTAAATTCAAGACCACTGCCTATGTAAAAGACCCTGCAAAGTAAATAAGGAAACAAAACATATGGCATACCAATTCCAGGAGATGAATCTGTAACATTATCTTCAAAAAGAAAAAAATTACCACTAGGTCTTCTCCTCCGATTACTTTCTGCTGTGGAACGTGTAATTTCCTTTCCTTCACACATAAAAATCCTTTCACAAAACTCACCATTCCCACCGAAACTAAAATAATATCATATCATTCTCCACAAGACCAAAATACTTAATCAGTTGTTTTAGCCCATAAAGTATTCTTAATTTAGCATCGTATCTCACATCCTACAGAATCCCATTGATTATAATATGTTCAACACCAAGGAGATGCTTTTCAGTCTGCTGGCCTAAAAACCTTGGGATTGTCTATTACAATGTTAAAACATAAAAGAATTATTGATCATTTACTAATAACATACAAGAATTTGGGTAAAAAACAATAGGTTACTCACAATATATCGAAGCTTCAAAGGAGCCTAAAAAAAATCTTAAAAAACGATGTTCTTCCATTTCTATCCCCTATTCGTTAATTATCAAATTTAAATTTATTACTAAATATATTTGAATCTTCTAGATATTAAAAAACGGATGTTTCAAATAAAGTGTTGCACCCTCATAGCAAAATCAAAAGAATTGTGAGATACCTTCTTTTTTCTCAGCTTCCACTTCTTTCTCATTAAAAATAAAAAGTAGAACAATCTCTAGTAGCTCATGAGCCATATTCATAGCTATTACATCACCTGCACAGATATCCAACTCCTTCAGAATTCCAGACCATCATTTCCCAAACCAACACTTTTCTCCAACCTAATGGATGAGTACATCCCATTTTCTGCAGTCATGCTTCAAACAGATCTTGGACAATCCTTTACATCGCTTATACAAATTTTCCAAATGAGTAGGCAGTTCCTGTTCAATTGAGCAGATTGAATATTAGATTTAAGATAAGTAAACCAAATGTTTATACATATGAGGTAAATAATAAATGTATAGATAGAGAGAGTTGTTACCTTATTATCCAAGTCCTCCATACTTGAGTATTGTCTGATCACCATCAAGGATTGTTCACAATCAAGTCTTACAGCATTGTAGTGAATACAAGCAAGGTACCTCTTAGTAACATCATGATTACGACAATATATAAACTCATCCATAATCCAATTTTTATAGTTCTCTTTATTGAAGAAAAACATTGGCTCAACTGATGGATGTATAATCGAAACAGCCATATGGTTGAAACACTGGACAGTAAAGTTGCCATACCCATAATAATCAAAACAACAACAGAATACATCTTTAAATCATAAAATCTCATAAATTCTTGAAGGCCGCAGATTTTTTTCCGATACTTATCATATTCCGCATTCCAAACAATTATCTTGCACTTTAGGTGTAATTGGGAATGAAGTTTACTCCTGAATTTATCAATAAAACTAGACGGAACCCTCTGCAATTTTGGATAGATAATGCAGTGAGGTACAATATAAATTCAACTTCTTAATAACGTTCAAATACAATCAGTTAAAAACTTACAAATGCCTCATCCTCATCTTTTTCCACATTTGCAGAAACAAAACTGCCTAACGGTTTTCGTCCTCTACCTACATTTAACATTTATCAATCATGTATACCTAAGTTTTTAAATAAGCATCCAACAAGCAATGAAAAATATTGTCTGGCATATTTACCCATATCCTAGTCAACATTTCATGAGTCGTGCTTTCTCTTAAGTTCCTGAACATTCAAATTTAAAACTCAATCCAAAACAGTTCATGAAAAAATCTTCAAAAATTCGTGAATAATCTACTTTTGGAAATCTTATCAATCTGCTATACGGAAGTATAGGCATCCAGCGGTGAACTAATTATATCAATTCGAAATCAAATCATTATCTATATGTCTCTGAACTAAAACATGCAATCAACATCAATACGAACCCCCGACAGTACTCTATCTCGCACGCAGACTACTGACAGACACAATACATACTAAGCTCAACTAAGTAAAGTGCAGTATCGGTTACTCTTATACATACAAATGAAGAATTACATATAGTGAAAATTGATATTTTAATGAAAATTAAAGTCTTAAACAAACTACTAGCCATGAACTTTACAACCAATTGACAACAACTAAAACATGGATAGATGGGGTTACTAACCTCTATAAATTGTTCATAATCTTCTGATTGAGAGAGTTGGTTTCCATGATTTGAAGTAGTAGCCATCGATTCTCCCTCGGTAGAGCTCTGTTCTATGTTTTGTTTGTCGTGAACGGTATTGTGCCTAAATCCAACACTTTGTTAAAGATATGTTGGGTATGAATTACCTAATCTTTATAAATTTAAATTTTTTTAAATTAAATATTACAATATACATACTATTGAAATTTTGTAAAGATTATTAAATTAAATTTTATGTTTTATCATTAAAATAATATCAGAACAAAATATATTTTAATTTTAATCCTTATATGCTTATAAATTAATAATTATCACATTTTATAAATTTATAATTATCACGTTCTATGTTTTGTTTGCCGTTAACGGTATTGTGCCTAAATCCAACACTTTGCTAAAGATATGTTGAGTATAAATTACCTAATCTTAAAATATAAATCTAAATTCTTTTAATTTAAATATTACAATATACATGCTATTGAATCTTTGTAAAGATTATTAAATTAAATTTTACGTTTTATCATTAAAATAATATGAGAACAAAATATATTTTAATTTGAATCTTTATATGCTTATAAATTAATAATTATCATATTTTATAAATTAATCAACACAAATTAAAAAACACAATGTTGAGATTATTTTATTTTTTTATTAATTAAATAAATTATTCTTAAATCATTTCCTTAATAAAATTGTAATATACCTTAAAATTAATCTATGTCATATGAAAAAACGTGAAAACATGCGCTGATTTTATTACAAACAAAATTTAAAATTAGTTAATTATGTTTTAAAACAAAAATTATGACAACACAACATATATTTTTCTAACATACGTGAAAAAGTATATTCGCGTACATTTTTTTTATTAACTGAAAAGTTACGTAAATATTTCTCTTTATATTATTTAATATTTTTTAAAAAATTAAATATATTTAGAACGCATAGCGCGGGCAAAAATCCATAGTCTATCCTAAAAGAAACTATTTTAATCAATCGATCATATATAATTGTCTAATCTGTGTGTCTATCCTTATCGTCTGCACACCCCACGATAGTAGATAATAATCATATTTAATTATAGAAAATTTAAGAGCCACATGGACACACCATTCACATAGCACGCAAACACATTAGGCACGTAACACCTAACTCAATTCGTCAAAATATGCGGCTCGATGTGTTTAAAACTGAAATCTAGTCAATTAGCCTGAGGCCATGCTATTCAATAATTTTTTAAAAATGTCTGCGTAAGGTAATAACTAGTATTCAAAGCACGTCGCGTTTGGAATATGAGTAGGGCTCCTAGGTGGCGCGTTCGTGAAAGCAAACCGAAGGAAGAGCAAAATGAAGGTTGGGTGCTTGTGGGGAGAGGCCTCCCGGCTTCGTATAGGCGGGGGCCTAACTATAGCTCTGGGTCCTCCCTGCTTGCGGAAATGAATGAATAAAAAAGGGGGTTGGGTTCTCGAATTCGACCTTTCGAAAAATATCTAACTCAGAAATGTTTTTAAATCAATCGAAATTTTTGTTATAAAATAATTTAGGTATTGAAAGTATTTTTATTAAAAGAAAAATAATTTTCTGAGTTTAGACACGTTTGTCTCATTTAAAACGGATAACCAGTCTAATTGTTATCGAATTATCACAAATAATTCGATTAATATATCATTTTTCAAATTTAATAATCGGTAACAAGTCAATTAATCAAAATAATTTAATAATAATTTTAATCAAATAATTATTTAAATCAAAAATAAATACTTTATCATAATAAAATATTTTAAAATAACGACTTTGTAAAACTGATTTTTTCCTGAAATTACAACTGCTCAAGATCAATCTCAAACACCAGAATTCAACTACACCACAATAAAATAAATGAATTTCAAACACACTATGATGTATATTTACACATATAAACTCACCGAAACAAAGAATACGGCCACCGAAGTACAAAACCCGCCCAACAACGACTCTTCCAACGACTTCTAAAAATTTTGAAATTAATATATACATTAACATGCCATAATATAATAAGTAAAAAATTAAAATCTTGAAATTCCTACCTGTTAGGTCACACACACTATAGAGGGGGGTGAATACAGTGTATAACACAATCAAATCGAACTTTAATAACTCAAGTAATAGAAAACAAACTTTATTTAAAACAATAAACTCTGTTACAGTATGGAACTGTTCTCTTTCAGTGATGAACGAATATCACGAGAGCTGCTAGGGTTACAAAGAATAATCTTCTCAATTGTGATAACACTTATAGTGTAAACCCTATGTCTGTGTTTATATACTACACAGTTACAAGATAATCGCTAATTGATATGGAATATAATTCTGCTTCCTAAAATATATCAATCAGATATCTTTTCTTCCAAGTATTCTATTCTTCATAGAATTCCTTCTTCATGCATATCTCTTCTTATGTTTGTCTCGATCTTCTTTCCTTTAACCAGCTGCCTTCCTTATCTGAACGTCCTTCAGTACTTAAGTTCTGATATCCATCTTCTGATAATTATCTCCTGATAATATAAGTACTGTAAGTACTGATATCCTTAAGTCCTGACTTCCAGTAAGTACTGATTTATCCTGTTTAAGTAAAATCTGAAAAGTAAACATAAATCACATTAGCCATGACATTATCAAATATATCTAACAATCTTCCCCAACTTGTAAATTAGCATAATATACAAGTTTAACAGATATTTGATGATGTCAAAAACATTAAGTACAAATGCATGAGAATTTGACTAGATAACTATAACTTACAGTCCTTAAAGCTTTACCAATCTTTAACTTCTGATAACAACTTCAGTCTATATTCATATCAGAATTTAAGTAGTTGTAGATCTTGACTTGGCTTCATCTTCTGATCTCTCTGATGTCAGGAGTTGTTCTGAGATAGTTCTTCAATAAACATCTATCAGCATATCTGAGTTCATCAATCATCCTCCTTTTAGCATCTTTAAGTTCTGCAGAATCTTCACCAATTTGGAAGATTGCAGCCCTGAGATCATTAATTCTAGCTTTCCTTATATCCTGATCCAGTCTGATCAAATATGCCTTGTCAGACTCAAGATTGAATTCCACAGCCCTGTAACCCAGAAAGGTAGTTATAATCTTAGCAGAATTGGGCTTCATCTCTGTACTTTGGAAGTTATGTGCTGTCAGACTTAACAGAATAAAGCTTTTTCTGTTTCTGAATTTGACTCTTCAAAAAGTTTGCAGCACATTCTGTTATTTTATCATTCACATGAAGTAAGAATAATACATGTTCCAGCTCTTCAAAATACTTCAGTGGAATGGCATTTTCCCTTATATGATAAACCCTACCATCTGTCATGAAGTACAACAAGATGTGTTCTTTTAAGTAGGTATGGTAAACCATTTGTACAGATTCTAGTTGATTCAATCTCTCAGGAGTTGCTCCAATACCTGGTTCACTTAAGGAAGTTGGATCATTGGTTGTGTTCTATATTCTTCTTTCATCAGCACTTCCCAATCCAGTTTTATTTCTTGCTTCCTTTCCAGTAACCACTCTTGCTTCAAAACCACTTGCAGCAGTCTTCAAAGGTTGAGTCTGTTTGGCTTTAGTGAATCCTGGTAGGAGTATCTTTGAAGGTTTAACATGAGCAATGTCAGAGGTTTCCTTTGATTTATCTTCTGATATCAAGTTAACTTGAGCTATATCAGAGGTTACTTGCTTCTTAGAGATATCAGAACTAACTATCTCTTGACTCTGAACAACACTTGAGTCATGTCAGAGGTTGTCTTAGAAACTTTTCTTGAAGTCAGAGCAAGATCAGCATCTTCATCAGTAATTTCTTCATTCACAGGAGGCACATAAACCTTGATAGGTTCACCAACTTTCTCTTTGCCCTTGGACCTTGGATCTATCTGCAGTTATGATTTAGCTTTGGTTGCTACAGGATTTGTCATTTCTCTTATCACAATGCCTTTGAGTTTTGGAAGTTTCTTTTTACCAGAAGCTTCAGATTTAGATTTGACTTTTTCTGATTTAAGTCTAGCTTCTTCTTCCATCAGACTCTCCAAGTCCATTCCTGGATTTTCCTTAAGAAATAACTGTCTTGACATTTCTTCATCAAGATCTAAAAGTTCATCAGAACTTATCCTTTTACCAGTAGCAGAAGTAATTCTTTTTCCAGCATCAGAACTTGTCCTGTGACTTGTGATTTCAGCTTTTCTTGATGAGAAACCTCTACCTTGACTATGACCTCCACCCATTCCAAAGTTTCCCTGGTCATCTTTTTCATCATCCTTCCCCTTCAGTGTCTTATCAGTTTTGCATTTGGACTTAATTACTTTCTCCCCCTTTTTGGCATCAGCAGGTAACATAAGAGAGATAAGCAATTCCACTGAGGCTTGGATTTCATCAAGTTGAGATTGCTGAGAAGCTTGATTTTTCAAAATAGCATCAATCTGAGACTGTTGCTTCTCTTGGGTCTTCTCAATATAAGCAACTCTGTCAAAGGTAGGTTGGAAGAATTTTTCTTGTCAATTTTTTGAATTGTTTCTTGCTTGAGTAATTCTTCCTGAATTTATATAACTCTTCATGAGTTGTGGAATGGAGACCTTGCAGATTTTTAGTACTCAATGCAGTGACACGAAGCTGTGTTTTGAAATCATCATTAATTAACATCTTATCAGCTTTTGTCAAGTGCTCAGCAAGAGTCTTGGCAGATGGAACACATGTAACTGAGTTCCATTCCTTAGTCCACTCCTGTCCTGCAGGATTGTCACTCCAAGGCACTGGTGCTTCTCTTGTAACAAACTTCTTAACTAGTTCAGATTTAAGAACAGTTTGTTGAGGTGCATGTCCTGAAGGACCAGCTACATCAGCATCTGCATTTATAGCAGTATCACCAGTAGGATCAGCATTTGAAGCATCAGCACCAGTAGTATCAGCATTGGAAGAATCAGAACTAACAAAATCAGCATCTTCTGATAGAACAACAATATGAGAAGTAATTGAGGCTTCAGCATCATCCTCTAAGTGCTGATCTGGTTCCAAGTTCTGATCAACAGTCATATCCTGATGCTCACCTATATTCTGATCATCAACATCTAGATGCAGAGAAGGTGTAGTTGACAATTCTAGACTTTGAGTAGCATCAGTAACAGGTGTTGTTGATGGATGAATTGCTGTTGGAGCTTCTAAGTAAAGTACCTCAGGCACAACCAGGTTCTGAATATCAATATCAGCACTTGTGCCTGGATCAACAGGAGATACAGCCTTATGTATAGAAGACACAGATGGTGTGTTGGCCTGTTCTGTAGCAGCTTCCTGAGTTGGAGTCAATGGAGAAGCAGTGGCTTCAGCAGATTCTGGTTCTTGTGAGATCAGAGATTCCTGATCTCCTTCCTTAGCTGCTGCTTCCTCATCATCTTAAACCGGCCTTTTAGCTCTCGGTTTTTTGTATCTCTTTGAAGGTGGGGATTCCTTGGGAGGTTCAGCAGAAGTCATTCTTTTAAGCCTTTTGAGAATCTTAGATCCCCCAATTCCAGAATCCTTCTGAGAAGGAACTTTCTCAGCTTCTTTAACAACAGGTTCTGATGAAGAAACTTGTTCCTCACTATCAGACTCATCTCTCAAAACAATCCTCCTTCTCTTCTGAGGTGTCTGAGGAACAGTTTTTGTCCTCTTGGGCTTGGAAGATGAAGGCTTCACAGTAGGTGCTGAGGATGAAGGTTGAGCTGTCTGTGAAGGTGTGAGATATGTTTTGAGATATGTTCTGAGAGAGGGTTGAGGAATAGATGTATGAGTGGTATGTTCTGATGGTTGCTTGTGGTGGTGGGTTGTACATCAGGATAAACAGATCTATAGGTTTGAGGATCAAGCATTTACCAAGATCTATTTTACAGACTGAGGAATCTGTAAAGGTTTAACCACCTTTTTCTTAAGGTCAGCATTTACCAAGTCATTAAAGGCTCGTTTTGCAATTTTGAAAGGTAGAGTTATAAGCTGACAAAATATAGCAAAGTAGACAACATTCCTATCTTCTGGCATCCTATCCCCAATAAAACCTATCACAGCATTTGCAAAATAAAAATGAGTTTGGTTAATAATAGCATACTCGATGTGCTGACTCATTATAGGAATGGCATCAAAGTTGGAACACTTATTCCCGAAAGCTTTAGTGATGCAGTCGAGGAAAAAGCTCCATTCCTTTCTGATATGAGTCTGTTTCAACTGTTCCAAGCTTAGCCAAACTCTGCTCATACCCCAAACTGGCCATTAACTCTTGTAGAGCTGATTCCTCCGGTGTTGAGAAAATACAGCCTTCTGGTAAATGTAAGGCCTTGCGAATTGTACCAGAGTTACCACATATTCAGTAATCATCCGCTTCAAAAACAATGCTGGGAGTACCATTAGCACCACCATTGTCAAAATGCCCAGTCCGCCAAAACTGTCAGAACTTGTTGGCTTGAAAAGACTGAAGGCTGGGTCAATGCATACCCAATTTCACTGTGTGCAAGAAGATCTTGCACAAAATGCAATTCAGATGGAGCTTCATCATTATTGAGAATTGTAGCATAGTTATTTGGAACGAACTTAGCTCCATCAATGATCAAATCCTTAGGTGCCATGAGAAAAATCGAAAATTAAGAGTAGCCTGTTAGGTGTTTGATAAAATGTCTGTATGAAAAACCAACGTCAGGAGATGAGAGAGAGAGTAAAAGCAAAGAAAGAGAGATAAAGTGTAAAAGTAAATAAAAGATTGTATAATCTTCTCTCTCTCTTACTTATACTTGGTAAAAAAAATATAACCTGTTGGACACCTGTCAGACATGCAGCAATAATGAATAGTTAATGGGCTCGGGAAAACAGTAATCATTACTTACCCACTTGTAGTTTTTCAAGGAAAAACCGTTCCACTTACCCAGTAATTCCATTAATTGAGGTAAGTCAGTTTTAATTCAAAATTTAAACTGTTCCCACTTATTCAATTATTTTCACTGCTAAACCTAATATTCTGGAAAAAAAATTCGAGTGTGAGAATGACCAAAATAAATCAAGTAAACAAGTACTGATATTTTAAAATCAGAACTTAATTTAAATCAATGATTAAAATGATCATCAGAACATGGATATATCAGGATTTATCAGTGCAGTTAAATGTGTAAACATCTCAGAGACAGAATCTTGCAAAAATAAGAAATTTCAATAATATATTAAGACAATACATTCATGAAATTGAAATTACATCAGAGAATTACAAGACTGTCCTAAGCTTCTAATCCTAACATCAACAGCCTTAGTCCTAGCTCAAGAAGCAGGGCAAGGCTGACGATGAAGAAAAACAGGAAGAAGAAAATAAGTTATTTCTTCTTCCTACTCTCTACAAAAAGAATAGCGAGTCTGATGATTCGCTCTTGCTGGCGGTGAGCTTCCAGCCTTTCTTCCTCCAATCGCTCCAGATGGCGATGGTAGTCCATGTAAAAAAACAGGAGGTGGGTGAGAACCTCCCGGGGAACCGAGTCCCAAATCTCATCAGGAATGACAGTGACGTGCCATTCCTGCTGCCATGCTTCACAGCTTAGCTCCATGTTGAAGGTCTCATAGTTCAAAAATAGATTGTAGTTGACCATGGTTTTGTTGGTATAAAGGAAAGGAGAGTGAGTATGTGAGAAAAGAATTGATGTATAGGCTGATGTGAAGTGTTGGTTTATATAGGCAAGAGAATGTCAGGAGACACAAAGAAATTTAATGCTGACAAGTATAAATAATTCTACCTCGTCTCCCTATACTTGAAAGAAAAAAAACAGTCATTGAAAAGGTAAAACAGGGTTTAATGCGCACAAGAAACTAGTAAAAATTACTGTGCATGTACGTGTACCACTATCCCTAATTATATTGACTGTTAATATTCCGCCCAAACATATTCTGATTTAAAATGAGACTATTTTTAGATTTTATCCACAAATAAGGCAAGTAAAGGATCAGAATTTAATATCAGAACTTAGACTTATATCAGAACTTAACAGTCATCAGAACATAATTTCTTAACTCAAAAAATGAATGCCTATCTCCGTAATTCTTCACCCAAATTCTGATATCGATTCTTCAGAACTTAATCATCAAAACGTTCAACAGAACCTGTCCTCAGAATTTATGCAATCTGACACATAAACTGTTCATCTAAAATAACATAGATTACCACAGTAATTTTCATCATTCATATGGAGTGTTTAGTGTGTGCATTAAGCTCAATATCAGACAAAGAGTAAAGTCTGATTCACTTCAGTACATCTTAGAAATAAGGCATAACTAAAACTTTACTAAACATCTGTCATTATTCTGAAGCCTACTATTGAATGAGTGCATGCTTGAGTCCACCTCAACTGTTTTGTACTAATTTTGTGCATCTTTTTAAATTTCATATTACAGTGGCTTCTCAGTGTAAGTGAGTCACGACTGCTTATCAGAATTTATGCTATTATCAGAGTATTTCTCCAGTAATCATAGAGTGTGAAAAGTCACCAAGAAAATATTTTGCTTTTCCGATGCATATTACTTAATACCAGCAATGCACTTGGGTCGTCCCTTCCACCTTTTTACTCTAGACCTCAAAGGAGTACCTGATTTTTATTTCTTTTTCTTTTCCCTTTTTCTTTTGATAAGTGAGGTTTATCAGCACTTAGTACATTCAGCAGATTTACTAACACCAGAACTTAACAGATGAGAAGCATTATTCTAGTTTTTGACTTAGTAATAAGATAGACAGAGTAAACTTAACTAAGCTCAATATCAGAATTTGCTTGTGTCAATGGATTTCTACATAAATAATTACTTCTAACATGGGATTTCTAGTATATTGAAGACTAATAGGTCAGCACCTGAACAACATATCATTATCAAAGTTTAGAAATTCACAGCAGACAACAATCAGTACTTAAGTAATTTTCAATGAAGTACATAATACACATAGAGAGTAATTTCTGTAAATACTGATCATAAAGTCTGATGCATCATAACAAAACTAAGCAGATTTAGAGAAAGAAACTGAAACCATTCCAAGTTCATTTACCAATCTTGTAAAAGTAGCTTCACACAGTGGTTTTGTGAAGATATCTGCTAGTTGTTGATCTGTTGGAACAAAGTGCAATCCCACTGTACCTTCATCCACATGTTCCCTTATGAAGTGGTACCTGATGTTGATGTGCTTTGTCATTGAGTGTTGAACTGGATTACCTGTCATAGCAATAGCACTTTGATTATCTCAGTAAATAGGGATTTTAAAATATGTTAACCAATAATCCAATAACTCATTCTTCATCCAAAGAATCTGTGCACAACAGCTTTCTGCAGCAATATACTCTGCTTCTGCAGTTGATGTGGAAATTGACTTTTGTTTCTGGCTAAACCAAGAAACCAATCCACCTCCAAGAAATTGGCAGCTTCCACTTGTGCTTTTCCTGTCAATTTTGCAACCTGCAAAATCTGCATCTGAGTAACCTATTAGTTTAAAATCTGATTCTCTGGGATACCATAATCCCAGATCAGCTGTTCCCTTAAGATATTTGAAAATCCTTTTCACAGCTGTTAAGTGAGGTTCTCTTGGATCTGCTTGAAATCTTGCACAAAGACAGGTAGCATACATGATATCAGGTCTACTAGCAGTTAGATAGAGTAGAGAGCCAATCATACCTCTGTAATCAGTAATATCTACTGATTTACTAGTATCCTTGTCCAGTTTTGTTGCAGTGGCCATGGGAGTGGATGCACTTGAACAATCTTGCATTCCAAATTTCTTCAGCAAATTTCTGGTGTACTTAGTTTAACAAATAAAAGTGCCTTCTTCATTCTGCTTGACTTGAAGGCCCAGAAAATAGCGAAGTTCCCCCATCATACTCATTTGATACCTTGACTGCATCAGTTTGGCAAACTTCTTGCAAAGTCTGTCATTTATAGAACCAAAGATGATATCATCAATATATATCTGAACCAGAAGTAAGTCCTTTCCATGGTTGAGGTAGAACAGTGTTTTGTCTATAGTTCCTCTGTTAAATCCACTTTCCAGAAGAAACTGAGCTAAAGTCTCATACCATGCTCTTGGAGCTTGCTTAAGTCCATAAAGTGCTTTATCAAGCCTGTAGACATAATCTGGATATTTGGAATCTACAAAGCCTGGAGGTTGTTCAACAAATACTTCTTCCTCCAATTCTCCATTGAGAAAAGCACTTTTCACATCCATTTGAAAGACAGTAAACTTTTTGTGAGCAGCATAAGCCAAAAATATCCTTATGGCTTCCAATCTAGCAACTGGTGCAAATGTTTCATCATAATCAATTCTCTCATGTTGAGAATATCCTTTTACAACCAGCCTTGCCTTATTCCTTGTAGTTATGCCATCACTATCAGTTTTGTTTCTGAATACCCATTTTGTACCAACAACAGATCTGTTCTTTGGTCTTGGCACCAGGGTCCAGACTTTGTTTCTTTCAAATTCATTTAACTCTTCCTGCATTGCTTGCACCCAATCAACAACTTGAAGAGCTTCTTCCACTTTCTTTAGCTCAGTCTGAGAAAGAAAAGAATTGTAAAAACATTCACTTGAAGTAGTTGTTCTAGTTTTGACACCTGCATCAGGATTTCCAATTATCAAATCAGGTGTATGTGATTTAGTCCACTTCCTTGCAGATGGAAGGTTTTCTCTAGAACTGGATGCTCCCCCATGATCCATGCTGTCTTCATTAACATTGTTAGGTCCCAATGTGTTTGTAGAAGGGGGGGTTGAATACAAACAGTACCGATTACAAGGGGGGGTCGAATTAAATGCGGAATAAAATTGTGAAACAAAATTCAAGTTAAATAAGAATATTATTAAACTTGAAAGGTGTTACAACAACTGTATCGATTACAAGGAATTAATCTCAAATTAATTATCACAAATCTAGAATAAATTCGGCATGAACTTTTTCTATTTTTGCAGTAAAAAGATTCAAATGCTAAACGCAATTTGAGATTAAGTTCTAGGGATTTTGATCCGCTAGATAGTTACACAAGAACAAGATAAAGATTTCTAGTGGTTTGGATTTAACTTTACAAACTAGAAATTATGATCTTGAAGTTAGCAGAGAAAATGAAATATTTCTAGGCGGCTGCTTCTGTTTTGTTGTTCTTGTTTTCTGTATGTTTTGATGATTGATCTTCTACTTCTGCTGTCTTTTTAAATAGAAGCAACAGACTCAAATGAACTGGAATGACAATCCTGAGCTCAGCAAGACAATCGGTAGGACTATTGATTGTACTAGCAAGACAATCTGATTGAACTAAAATGACTTTCGGTATGATAATCAGTTGAACTAGCAAGACTATCTCCTTCCCAGTAGAACTTTCGGTAGGACAATTGAAATGACTTGGCATGACAATCGGTATGACAATCCAGATTGTCATGCTAGTTCATTTTCAATTATCTTGCTGATTTAAGACTGTTTTTTAATCAAATTAAACTTCTGAAAATTCTTAATATTAATTTTGAATTAATTAATCAATTAATTCAATTAATAAATAAATTAATCTTTGCAGATATAATTTATTTTCTTAATTAAATTATATGACTTAATTAATTAATAGAGAATTAATACTAATCCTGAGCAGCAACCATTCTTCTGAAAATCTTCTGAAAATCACTGAGAATTATGAATCAATTCCACTACTTCAATGTTGACACTCGATGTACTGTCTGGTTCATGAGTGACTAACTTCCGTGACGTTTCTTCATGTCTTGACTTTGATAATTGATTTTCTTCAGATTAAATCCTTGTAATTCTTTGATACCCTGACGAGATCTCTGTCACTTGATTAAATCCACAATCTTGATTTGCATCACTGAGGCTTGATCAATTTCTTGAACTTCTTCCAGTGAATTAACTCCTCAAGTCTGTAGATGAACCCTGTTTCTGAATCCTTTGACAGATGTTACTTTGCGAGATCTCTTTGACGGTAGATCCACTATTTACTTATTACATTCTTATTTGAGTTGAGTTAAATCCTCGAATATACAAATAGGCTATGACATATGCCTTACAAACATTTTCTGATTCTCCCCCTGAAACTATGCTCTCTGAGTTTGATTCTTCAGTATTTAGATTTTCAGAACTATCAGAACTTGGCTTATCAGAACTTGACGAATAAGAACTTGAAGAGCCAGATGTATGTTTTGATGCTTCTTGAGATGTGGTAATATCTTGAGTATGCTCCCCCTGCATAGGTGAATCTTCCTTTGGCGTAGTCACCACAGTTTCAATAACATCAGAGATTAGTCTATCAGAGTTTGCAGTATCAGGATTTAGATCTTCATTTTCAAATCTCAGCTGATCATGATCAATAAAATCTTCAAGTCCAGTAATCTTCTTATCATCAAAAGAGACATTGATAGATTCCATGACCACTCTTGTTCTTAAGTTATAGACTCTGAAGGCTTTTGTGGAAAGTGGATACCCAACAAAGATTCCTTCATCAGCTTTTAAATCAAATTTGGATAGCTGTTCAGGATGAGTCTTAAGAACAAAACACTTGCATCCAAATACGTGAAAATACTTCAGATTTGGCTTCTTGTTCTTCACCATTTCATATGGTGTCTTTCCATGCTTGTTAATTAGTGTTGCATTCTGAGTAAAACAAGCAGTCTGCACAACTTCAGCCCAGAAATAGGTTGGAAGCTTTGCTTTATCAAGCATTGTACGTGCAGCTTCAATGAGAGTTCTATTCTTTCTTTCAACAATTCCATTTTGATGTGGAGTTCTAGGAGCAGAAAATTCCTGCTTGATTCTATGGTTTTTACAGAACTCTTCCATTATCAAATTCTTGAACTCAGTACCATTATCACTCCTTATTATTTTCACAGAATCTTTGACCAATTTATCCAGTTGCCTGACATGATCAATCAAGATAGATGCAGTTTCACTTTTAGTGTGCAAGAGATACACCCATGTGTATTTGGTAAACTCATCCACTATGACCATAGCATATTTCTTCTTTGCAATAGACATGACACTTACTGGACCAAATAGATCAACATGTAGAAGGTGATAAGGCTCAAGAATTGATGATTCAGTCTTGTTCTTGAATGAGGATTTCCTTTGTCTAGCCTTCTGACAAGAATCACAAAGGCCATCAGGAGCAAATACTGACTTTGGCAGTCCTCTCACAAGATCTTTCTTGACTAGTTCATTTATATTGTTAAAATTTAAATGAGAGAGTTTCTTGTGCCAATTCCAGCTTTCTTCAATTGATGCTCTACTCATCAGACAGATTGCAGAACCATCAGTACTTGTTGAAAGCTTGGCTTCATAAATGTTACCACGCCTGTATCCTTTCCGAACAACTTTGCCTGTAGATTTACTTACAACTTTACAGTGTTCTTCAAAGAAATCCACATGATAACCTCTGTCACAGATTTGACTGACACTCAGCAGATTGTGTTTAAGTCCTGAGACCAGAGCTACTTCTTTAATGATGACATTCCCAAGATTGATATTGCCATATCCCAATGTTTTTCCAATGTTGCCATCTCCATAAGAAACACTTGGGCCAGTCTTCTCCACAAAGTCTGATAACAGGGCTTTATTTCCAGTCATATGTCCTGAACATCCATTGTCCAGAACTAGGATGTTTTTCATGTTGCCCTGCAATCACAAAGACTACTAATGATTAGTTTTAAGGACCCAGACATGCTTGGATCCTTTGGCCTTATTAAATCTGTTAACATTTGCAGCGGATTTAGCATCAGAGTTTATGTTAACAATTTTCTTATCAGAATTTACACTATTAGACTTTGAATCAGAACTTACACTAGAAGGAACAATGGTAACTTTCTTTAAAGAAGGTTTTATTTGATAATAATCATAGTACAAACTATGATATTCCTTATAAGTATAAATGGAATGCCATAAACTACCACAATGAAAACAAGGATTTTGTGGCTTATATCTAACAGACTGACTCTTAACTCCTGACTTTGAAGGTAAGGAGTTTATGTTCTTATTCTTCCTGCAAAAAGAAGCCAGATGGTTAGAACTTCCACAGTTATGACATGTTTTCCTAGGAGCCTCAGGAACAGGCTTATAATTATTGCTTTTATTCACACCTTCCTTTCCATTTCTATTTTTCCTAGGTGATTTTACCTTGTTTGCATTCTTAACATCTTTCAGCTTATGCTTAAGCTGCTTCTTAGTCATTAAGCCTACGTTTACTTCAGTTGTCTTTTCCTGTTTTAGTTTGTCAAAAGTTAATTCCTTTTTAACTTCTGAATTCTCATTTTCAGACTTTACAGCTACAAACTTAACAGGTTTTAACTTTGGCTTTTGTTTAAAAACTGCAGGCTTAATATCTACAGTTCCTTTATCATTCTTATCCTCTCCATAACCTAAGCCCTCTTTCCAGTTTTCACTACTTAACAAATTCTGAGTTGTTCTGCCAGAGTTAGTCCAAGTCCTGATAATCTCTCTTTCCTTTTCTAACTCAGCTTTTAGAGATTCATTCATTGTAAGCACTTCATCCCTAAAATAGAAAGCATCATCTCTATCTTTCTGAGTTTGATGGAACATGACTAACTCTTTTTCTAAATAATTATTCCTCTTTTTGCAAGCAAGATTTTCAGAAGTTAATCTTTCACATGTTAAAGTTTGATCTCTATAACTAATGAACATGGTTTTAAGATATCTTCTCAACTCATTAATATCATCAGTATGAAAGGCATAAGTAGTTTGAGGTACCTTTAATTCAGCAGCTTCAGAACTGCTTTCAGCACTTGCCTTATCAGCATTTGCCATCAAGGCATAATTCACCTCACTTTCAGAATCTGAGGGGTCTGTCCAGCTTTTCTTCTTTGTGACAAGAGCCTTGCCTTTGTCACTCTTCACTTTCTTGCAATCAGGAGATATGTGGCCTTTCTCACCACAGTTGTAGCATTTGACATTTGTATAATCTCCTCTGTCAGACTTTCCTCCTCTTCCCTCAGATTTTCTGAAATTCTTCTTATCAGAACTTGCACCTTTCCTGGAAAAATTCTTTCCCTTCCTGAACTTCCTGTATGCAATCTTTGTGATTCCTTTCACCATAAGAGCACACAGCTTCATCATCTCTTCATCAGCATCCGTCTCAGGCAAGCTTTCAGATTCTGAGTCATCATCACTTTTAGAACTTGATGACTCAGTATCAGACTTTGTGAAGAGAGCTTTACCCTTGTCTTTCCTTGAGGTAGCTGCCTTGGGGGATTCTTCTTCAGCCTTAAGAGCAACTATCCTTGACTTTCCTCCTTTCCTCTTGCTTCTTTGTTCCATCTCAAGTTCATGAGTCTTGAGCATTCCATAAATTTCATCAAGAGTTGTTTCATCAAGATTATAGTTGTCTCTTATTGTTGTTGCCTTCAAATCCCAGCATTCAGGAAGAGCTAACAGGAATTTAAGGTTTGAATTTTCAAGATCATACTCCTTATTAACCAGTGACAAATCATTCAAGAGTTTGACAAATCTATCATATAAATCCGTCAATGACTCATTAGCCTTTGAGTCAAAGTGTTCATACTCTTGAGTGAGTATTGTCTTCCTGTTCTTCTTAATCGTATCCGTTCCCTGACATCTTGTTTCCAAGGCATCCCATATCTCCTTTGTAGTTTTGCAGTTTATTACCCTGTTTGACATTACATTATCAATAGCTCTATGCAGTAAGTGTCGTACCTTAGCATCCTTAGCAATTGATGCGATATCTTCAGCAGTGTAATCACTCTTCTCCTTTGGTACAGACTTTGCTGCTTCACCTGCAACTGCAACAGCGAGCTTGGTTGGTTTGTGAGGCCCTTCCTTGATTCTATCAAGATATTCTGGATCTGTAGCTTCTAGAAACATAGTCATCCTCACCTTCCATATGGCATATTCAGATGGTCTCAATATGGGACCTCTAATAGTCTCATCTCGGCTTTGAATTTGTGTCTTTGGAGGTTCTTCAATTTTGGTGGGCTTAGTTGGAGTTTCTGCTTCAGACATGATTGTGTTTGGATCTTAAACTGTTTCTGTGTTAACAGATAGGCTCTGATACCACTTGTTAGGTCACACACACTGTAGAGGGGGGTGAATACAGTGTATAGCACAATCAAATCGAACTTTAATAACTCAAGTAACAGAAAATAAACTTTTTTTAAAACAATAAACTCTGTTACAGTATGGAACTGTTCTCTCTCAGTGATGAACGAATATCACGAGAGCTGCTAGGGTTACAAAGAATAATCTTCTCAATTGTGATAACACTTATAGTGTAAACCCTATGTCTGTGTTTATATACTACACAGTTACAAGATAATCGCTAATTGATATGGAATATAATTCTGCTTCCTAAAATATATCAATCAAATATCTTTTCTTCCAAGTATTCTATTCTTCATAGAATTCCTTCTTCATGCATATCTCTTCTTATGTTTTTCTCGATCTTCTCTCCTTTAACCAGCTGCCTTCCTTATCTGAACGTCCTTCAGTACTTAAGTTCTGATATCCATCTTCTGATAATTATCTCCTGATAATATAAGTACTGATATCCTTAAGTCCTGACTTCCAGTAAGTACTGATTTATCCTGTTTAAGTAAGATCTGAAAACTAAACATAAATCACAATAGCCATGACATTATCAAATATATCTAACACTACCCCAACATTACTTCTGGTCACCCCAAAAAGGTTTTCTATATGTCCGAAAAATAGTTCCCGAAAAATCTGAAATTAATATACATAGACACACATGTGTTGAATTGCCTTGTAGATTATTCTACATCATCAAACTCCATTTGTATAGCCCGAAAATAAATTAAAACAGAAGATTTGCGTAGAATTTTTTTTTCTCGAAAGCTTGCAATATCTTTGTATGTGCGTAGATATCGAAGAACTGGTCAATAATATATATAGATATTGAGATTTGGATGAAAGTTTTGTAATATATGAATTTTTGAAGTTTTTTAGATATATAGATGTGTACAGAAGAGAGAGAGAGAAAGACAAGATGAGAGAGAGCCAAATATTTGAGGCGGCGACGGAGGGTTACGTAAGAATATATATATATATATATATATATATATATATATAGTAAAATTGATTTTTTTCCTGAAATTACAACTCCTCAAAATCAATCTCAAACACCACCATTCAATTACACCACAATAAAATAAATAAATTTCAAACACACCGTAATTTATATTTACACATATAAACTCGCCGAAGCAAAAAATACGTCCACAGAAGTACAAAATCCGTCCAACGACGACTCTTCCAA
Organism: Apium graveolens; assembly: GCF_009905375.1. Classification (NCBI taxonomy): domain Eukaryota; kingdom Viridiplantae; phylum Streptophyta; class Magnoliopsida; order Apiales; family Apiaceae; genus Apium; species Apium graveolens. The sequence goes on from NC_133649.1 coordinate 77,293,837, forward strand.
CGACTTCTAAAAATTCTGAAATTAATATATATACTAACATGCTATAATATAACTAGTAAAAAATTAAAATCTTGAAATTCCTCCCCCAACATTACTTCTGGTCACCCCAAAAAGGTTTTCAAGATGTCCGAAAAATAGTTTCCGAAAAATCTGAAATTAATATACATAGATACACACGTGTTGAATTGCCTTGTAAATTAGTCTGCACAATCAAACTCCCTTTGTATAGCCCGAAAATAAATTAAAATAGAAGATTTGTGTAGAAAAATTTCTTCTCGAAAGCTTGCAATATCTTTGTATGTGCATAGATATTGCAGAGCTGGTCAATTCTATATATAGATATTGAGATTTGGATGAAAGTTTTGTAAGATATAGATTTTTTGGAGTTTTTTAGATATATAGATGTGTACAGAATAGAGAGACACAAGAGGAGAGAGAGCCAGATGATTGAGGCGACGATGGATGGTTACGCAACAATATATATATATATAAAAGTATTTTCCCCTAGAATTCTCTTGACCTCAAATTTCATTTAACTAGCCCAAAATAATAATTAACGGGTAATAATTTTTAATAAATTATTTTCGAATAAATATAAAAATTATACCGAAATCCCCCAAAAAGTATGAAATTTTCAAAAATATGAAAATATAGACTATTTGAGAGTCCCGTAATTTTATAAAAATACGAATTTCGTGGGCTTTGACATCTCGATAGGGGCCCGGTCCCATCATTTTCCATAAAAATGAAATATTTTTTTAATTCATAATATATCCTGAAAACACATATTACAGTGACAACTCACGCAAAACAATTCCAAATACACTATTCGTAATACAGACCATCAAAATTAATTCATGTAGCGCAAAATTTTGTATAATTACATTATAACACATAATAAAATATACGAAAAATATTATTTCCCTCAAGGGACCGTATATAACAGACAACACGTAAAATTTATTATCAGAAACATCCCAACTAAGATAAATAATATAATATTTACACCTAAATATAATCTAATTATTTTCGTTATTTTATAAGATACGAATGAAAATTATCTATTCAAAAATATTTTAAATCAAACTAACCCACTACAATATTTTTTTTTAAAAAATGATACAACTTTAACCCGATTATAAATTATTTGTTAATTGTTACTTATATTTATTTTTATTAAGATAATTGTTGCTTTTATTATATATATTATATATTAATTTTAATATTATATCATTGAAGAGTATATAATTATAGTTCAATTTCTTAATTAATTGTCTATTATGTTTGTTATACATATTATCAGATATTATAATAGAATAATAGAATAAATGAAATGAATATAGTCTATATTATATTATAGCTATACTTTACACGTGCAACCCTGTTGCCAAACGGTATCACCAAAACCCCCTTACTCCAATTTATTGTATTATAATAGTTTTGTTTTTTTATTTTTTATTATTATTATTATTATTATTATTATTATTATTATATTACTTCCTAGTTTTTATGTTTTATAAAATTGATGTACTCTAAATTTTTTAAAAGACAATTCATAACTTTCCTTTTTTACAAATTCAAACAAAACGCCTATAATATTTATACCTAAATATAATCTAAATGTGTTTCTTATTTTATATGATAAAAATTAAAATTAATTTTTTTATAAATATTTTTAATCAAACTTACACATTTCATTGTTTTTTCTTTTAAAAATGATATACTTTTACCCGATTAATAAATAATTTGTTAATTCTTACTTAGATTTATTTTTATTAACATAATTGTTACTTGTAATATATATAAATATTTATAATATTATTTTATATCAATTAAAAATGTGTAATTATAGTTTAATTTTTTATTAATGACCTATTGTGTTTGTTATACAGATTATTAGATGAAATAAATATAGTATATAATATATTTATTAGATATGTATTTCAATTTTAAATTGTAATGATTTATTATTATTATTATTATTATTATTATTATTCCTCGTTTTATGTTTTATAGGATTTGGTGTAAGGCAGTTAAATAAGGTCATTTAAAATCTAAAACTAACTATCCACTTTACACACTACATAGTTCAAAATACAAAAAAAACTAATCAATTTTTTTTAAATAGTTTTCCTAATTAACTCATATAATAAAATATAATAAAAATATAGTTTGTTAAATTAAACTTATTCTAATCATTTATAATATGAAATATTTTAGATAAAAACCTTACACAAATATCAAAAAACTATAAAACCAAATGAACAAATAAAAAAACAAATATATAAACAAGAAAATCAAAAAAATGTAAAAATAAATTATATTAATTAATAAATACATCGGATATTACAAAAAAAATATTTTATTAAAAATTAAAAAAATAAAAATAAAAATTATACTAGATGTGAAACACCATAGGAAATTTTTATATTGCTTAAATTAAAAATAAATAAAAAATTAAAATATAAAACAAATTACATGAAATGTTGAAATATATTTTACACAATATTTGTATTAATATGAAATTAAGTTTTTATTATTAAAGACGTGTTATAAAAAATATATCATATTAAAGGTTGACATGAAATTTTTATATTATAAATTTTAAAACACGTATGTTGTTGATATTTATATTAAAATATTAATTACACATCAAAATATTTGACAAAATCATATAAAAGTGTATATTTAGATATATTCAAATTATTATTTTCGTAAAAGTAATAAATGAAATAAATCTGTTGTAAAAAAGTTTAAAAAATAATTTATTTAGAAAAAATAAAAAAATTATTATGTGTAGTATAACACTATATTGAGTAAAAATAATAAAACTTTAATATTTGTTAATTTCAAATTACTAACAACAAAAATATGTCTAATAAAAATTTGCATCTTATCGTGTGACAATATTTTATAATTTTTCTGTTCTAGTAATGATTTTGAAGAATTTTTTTTTATATTTTTTGTGATAATACTTTTAAATTTATTTTGTTAGTTTGCTTTTCAATTTTAAATTATAATAGTTCATGATTTCTTCCTCATTTTTATGTTTCATGGATAGGTGTACTCTAAATTTTTTAAAAAAACCAAAACACATTTAATATTTATACCTAAATATAATCTAAATGTGTTTCTTCTTTATAAGATAAAAATAAAATTATCTATTTAAAAATATTTTAAATCAAAATTACATATTTCATTTTATTTGTTAAAAAATGATACTACATTAACCCGATTAAGAAATAATTTCTTAATTGTTACTTATATTTATTTTTATTATGATAATTGTTTCTTGTATTATTCACATATATATATAATATAATATTTTCATTTTTATTTTATACCATTTAATAATATATATTTATAGTTTAGTTTCTTAATTAGTTATTTATTGTGTTTATTATACTTTGTACGGTGCAATGATTATCATTTCTTAATATATTTTTGGAATATTTTTTTATTTAATAAAATTTTAATATAATAATTCCTTCCCTAAATAAATTTTACATATTTCTTAAATAATATATTTTCCAAAAAATGTGCTATTTGTACTTTTATATTTAGTTATTATTGTATTTTCATATTTTACTTTGATAACCTAAATATAGCATATGTATTTGCGTGTTTATAACAATATTTTATAATTTTTTTTATTCATTTTGAAAAAAATACTTTATATTTAATTGTCATAGTACATTTAAATATATTTTATTAGATTTATATTCCAATTTTGAATTGTAATAGTTTTGTATTATTATTATATTTCTTCCTAATTTTTATATTTTATAGAATTCATGTACCCCAATTTTATAAAAGACAGTCCGTAATTTTCTTATTTACAAAATGAAACAAAATATATTTAATATTTATACTTAAATACAATCTAAATGTGTTCCTCATTTTATAATATAATAATTTAAATTATATTTTATTTGATTTGTATTTCAATTTTGAATTGTAATAGATTTTTTATTATTATTTATTCCTCGTTTTTATGTTTTATAAGATTCATATACTCTAAATTTTTTAAAAGAAAACTTGTAATTTCCCTTTTTACAAAACAAAACAAAAAAATGAAATATTTATACCTAAATATAATCTAAATATTTTCCTTATTTAATAAGATAACGGTTGCGGGTTCCCTACTATAAAAAAAATACAAAATTATCTATTCAAAAATATTTAAAATCAAACGTATCAATTTTAATATTTTTTTTAAAAAATGATACTATTTTAACCCAATTATAAATGATTTGATAATTATTACTTATATTTATTTTATTAGGAATATAAAACTTTTAATATTATTTTATATCATTTAAGAATATATAATTATAGTTCAATTTCTTAATTAATTAACTACTATGTTTGTTATAAATTATTGAATATTATAGTAGAATAATAGAATAAATGAAATAACTTTGTGTTTTTATTTAAAATACCGCGTATGTATGTAAATAATATAAAACTTTGTTATAGTGATTTCACACCTATTATGGTTTTTTTAAATTTATTTTTTGTTTTTTATTTTAATTTTTAATTGAATGTTTATTTGTTCTTAACATTTGATGTATTAAAAAATTAATGTAATTTATTTATATATTTTTTAGGTTTTTTTGTTTATATATTTGTTTTTTATTTGTTTATTTGGTTTTATAGCTTGTTTATATTTATGTAATATTTATATCTATAAAAATAACTGAGTAGTTATTTTAGGGTACTTTCAACTTATGTAATTTTGTTAATTACGATTAAAAGAGAAACAAAAATGGCGAAAACATTGGCATCAATGAATAGTCTTGCTTAGTGTTGGTTCTGGTTATTCTTTTGACGGTTTTACAGTGTAGTGTTGTTGAATGTAGCGCATTTGCATTGGATATGGCTGATCAAAGCCTGTTACTGGCGTTGCAAAGCTTAGTTGTTTCTAGGAAAAAAGTGGATAGATAGCTTTATTTCTTAAATGACTTTATTAAACCAAACCATCTAATCTACCATTTTAACTCTTTTATACTAATTATATATAGGATATAATTAATAGATATATGTTAATGGAGTCCAAGTTTTATTGACTTAGTTAAATAATATTTAAAATTTTACTCTTCATGATAATTTTGTTACATTAAATACATCAAAATTCTAAAATTTTGATTTCTTTTGTTGTGAATATGTGCAAAATAAATCAAATGACCAGATCTTAATTTACTCCTATTCATTAATTTGGTTTCAATTTTAAGATTATAAGACGGCTTATTTATTAATTACACGCATTGTTATAAAAATTGGTCAGTTTTTATATTAATGATATATTACTAAATCGATCAAGATTATTTGACCAATTTATTAAATTGCCAATAAATTACAAATTGGTATATTAGTACCTTTGATTTCCAAAATCAGTAAACATGATTGCATTGATTAACAATTTTATTTGATCTAATTACATTTATTAATGTGACTAGTTAACTATGTTGGTATAATAGTCCGCTAAAAAACCTTAAAATATAGTTGGACAAGAGGACTAATATTGGACTACATGGAAAGTAAGAAACAAGTATTAGAATATGACGATCTGCTCATTGAAATCAGGCTCCACAGCTTATATGCTTCAGTATAAGCTGTTATGATCTTGATCATCCTGAATAAGGTGCGCCAAGACTGCCACAACAATTGGGTGCGCCACATTGACAATTGACCTCAGCTCCATATTGAATAAATCTGCAATACATACTTGTAATCATATGTCAACGGCTCCCCAGCTTCAATAGACCTAGCAGCAAAAATACCAATACGAGTTTCCCCATCCAGTTGCCTGCAAAAACAACCAGAGAGAGTGTGTTTAGACAAGCGCCCTTCACCAAAAGAAAGTAGCAAAAAGATCCCATTAATCTAAACATCCTGACAGTAACACAATGACCCCGGCCTAGCAACATGGCATCTTGTGCAGTGACATAATGTTATCTTGCATACACAAAGAGTACAGAAGGAAAGATACCAGCAAGTTATAAAAATGCATATATGATTAAAGAGTACAAACCTAAAGTGATAATACCTTAAGGACATTACCTTCTCCAACATACTCGATGATGAAATCACCTTTACTCACAAATTCAGCAGCCTCTACGCCCCAACCACAATTTTCTGTCTGAAAATAATAATAGTTAAAGATGGAAATATTCAAGTTTAAACAGCTATTAAAAGATAAAAGTCGGTGCATAGAAGTTTAGAAACAAATAAACTCTACCTTTACAACTTTAATCTTTTTTTCCTTTCGAAATGGTCTGTTAGTGCACGTCTCCGAGCAACGACAGGATTTTGAGCAGCTTACACTTTGACCCCTATCAGAGCATGTTTAAACACTAGTCATAAACAAGACACATCGCACAACTTCTAGTTAAAACAGAACCGCATAAAACCGTGTTAGATACATGTGCAATAGAAGTACCTGCAGGCACAATTATCGGAGCAATGAGAAGAAACACAAGTTGTACATCAGTATCAGCATCACCCGCATCACATTTTTTATTCTTGACAAGGTAGATATCTTATACAGTTGAGGACCACTGCTCATTTATAAATACAAATAATAAACACAAAATTTTCAGGAAAAAATAAGTATAATAAGGCAAGCAAGGATACTGCGTTTGATGTGAACATAAGGAGGTGGCTCCATTTCTGTCACAATAGCGTCTTTCCAAGTTTTATCAATAACAAACTCTTCTGGAACATATGGTAGTGCTAAGCGACAGAATAGTTCCTAAGAACAGGATATATAGGTCAGCCCTGATTCTATTGAAATTTAATAGACAACATTAGAAACTTGAATGCTTTCTCAGTTTCTTTGTAATGCATATTCATTATACATATACAAATTTTGAAGAAAATGCATTTCATGTAATTTCAAAAGAGGAAGTTACCTCAACACTATTCATTGGCACTGCAAGCTGCTCTCGAACAAAAACAACTTAGTCAAACTTTTGGAAAAGAAAGAATGATTTACTAAAGCAAAATTAAGCTTCTCTTATAGAATACCCTGTCCAATGGAATTGATTTCTTTCTGTAAACTGCATGCACTAATTTCATCGCATAATGTAGCAGACAGTGTATGACAATATATTACTATTAATATCAATACAGTGTCACATTCAAGATGCTTAGTCTGATAAAGTATCCAAGGATCTCTTAACTACACAAAGAGCCACATATCCTAGATCGCATATCACCCTAATTATATCATTCGCAATATGCATAAGAGAAGAGAGAAGGGAAAAGGGAAGGTGAACGCATGTGAAAATAAACAAGAACCTCAACCATATAGTTACAGCATGCGACATATGCCCTTACTTGGTAACATAAGATTCTTTACCGGAAAAGTTTGATCAGTAGTAAAGGTTTAACTTCTAAAGGGGTAGTTCCATGCTTAAGGCCTTTTACAAATTACAACAAACAAGCAATTCTAAAAGTCCTGCACAACTAACATAACAATTTACTCTGGTATCTCTCCTAGATCAAAGAATCAAAAACTTTACAAGTGGAAATTTTAAGAAAAGGAAAAGGTACAAAGAGGATAGGGATTATCTTTCAAACCAACGAAACAAAACGTAATAAGAAAAGAAACAGATGGCATGAATCATTCATTTGAACTTTCAAGCTTAATGATACAAGAAAAACGATTCAGATGCATATTCCTTGTGAGTGCTCAGAACATACTCAGATAGTAACAGATGATACGCCATATCATTTTAAAGAAAATAAGCAAATTATGATGAGATTCCAAAGATCCATTGATATTTAGTATGTGAAATTCCTGATAAGACATTGACCTTGTTCTCCTGATGCCAATCTGTAGGGTGTTTCCAGCATAGGGCTTGCCCAGGTTGGTCCTGTAAATGCATAACATGCTCCGAGGATGGTGAACATTTTGCATGCCACGCTAACTCGCACTTTACACATCGCAACAGCTGGAACTTTCGTTTGCTTGGAAGAAAACAAGTGTCATTTATACTATTGTAGACAGTGAACAGCAAATACAAAACTGCGTATACTAATACTCAAAGAGAAGCTACATGGAAATCCAACTAAAGATATCGCTTTAAAAATTAAACTTATTCCACCAAGAGCAGCAATATATTAAGAAGAAATTCTTTTGAGAACTACTTATAATAAGAGCTAAAGTTTTTCATAAATTTTATTCCATTACTCTTTACAAAGATGAAATGCTCCAAAGAGTTTCTTGAATCCACTAATCCTTGTATTGAAAATTTATTTCCACAGCTTGTTCCTGAATAATTTTTTTGGAAGAAAAGGAAAAGAAACCTAAAGAACTAGGAAGAATCTCTCTGTAAATTTGTCTCCAAAATATTCTTCCCTTTTTTGGAAAGATTGGGAGAGAAGAAATATTTACTCACTTTTTAAACTTTTCTTTGCTAGATTTGGGAACACCGTGTAGGAGGTCAAGGTTTCAAACCTCAGTACAGGCGATAAGGCATGGGTGCGTATGCATTTAAATTAAAGTGATTGACCTTTACCTAAACAAAATAAATATATATAATAATTTCACCACATACTTAGTCCATTGATGACATACTCCTCTACCCATGTTGAGTTGTTGGTCCACAACTACATATATTGTCATAACATAGAATGTTATTAGGACCATTGAATAGAAAGCTACATGACTTACATGCTGAGGACACATAAATTGTTGTGATGATGAAACTTCAAGTCTTCGCTTTGAACAAATTAAATGATATACAGCTTCACAACCACTTGCAGAGCATAAAATCCCTGTCCCGGGATGGACCAATTTCTGGCAAATGCGACACACAACCTGAAATGGATGTCAAATAGTAAGTGGCTTCATATGTAAACGTAAAAAAACAAAACTAGCATGATTCATTAGCAAGGTTATCTAAATTCAACATTTGTTTACAAATTGAATAGAGTTTCCCTGGTTCCTTAGTTCTTTCAACCAAAATATGCTTCAATCGTCCTCATCTAGAGATGTGGAAGTAAGACTTGCCAGTCCTTGTACCTTGTTCTCCTTTTAGGAAAAAAATGTAATTGAGAAAATTAAATGAGCGAATCTTCTGTAATCTATCACGAAACTGATTACGAATTAGAATCATTAAATTGTAAAGAGATCTTTTATTGGTAAAACAAGTGGGATTGTTAAACAGATTTCTTGCCCTCGTACCCTTAAAAAAGTCCAAACCCGTGACGTTCTACATAAGAAAGAAAGAAATACCTTTCTAGCACTAGGTTATCGCTGAATTACTAGGTTCTTTTTTTGATAAACATACTTGAGCGAATCTTCTGTAATCTATCACGAAATGATTATGAATTACAATCATTAAAATGCAAATAGGTTTTTGTTTGGTAAAACAAGTGGGATTGTTGAAGAGATATCCTACCCCTTAAGGGTCCAGAATACTTCAAATCCATGACCTTTTTTTAAGTAAGAAAAGAAAAAAGTACCTTTCCAGCACTACGCTATCGATGAATCCCCGTTCTTCCTATTCTATTTGTTACAACAGAAATTATACAAACACTTGCAACACAAAAGGGCCTTCAAAATTACCCCAAAATAAACATTACCAATTCTCTGCTATTCAATAATAATAATAAAAAAATACTTAATTTACAAGAATAAAATATCGAAAACAGACATGATGTAAACAAATAGAGGACAGAAAAAATGATACATTACCAATTTATGTGGACCTAGTAAGGGAAGAACAGCGTTATCCTCTTCTCCGATAGTAGTAGTCTTTTTGTTGTGACGAAACCGTTTCTTGGGACTTTGAATCGGGAATCGGAGGCGGTGCTTCCAATTCAGAGGACTCGAGTCCTGAACCTGTAGAAATTCTTAAAATAAAAAATATAAAAGTTTAAATATAATAAGTTGTTGACGGGGTTTGAACTCTGAATCCATGAGAACAGTTTAAATATTAATATAATATTAATTAATATTGCATCCAACGGTTCCCATCTATCTGACTTTAAATCTGACACTTGTTATTTGTCGTACCAAACAACTGTACCGAACAACCGACCAACAATTATCAAATAGAGGGTGTTATGCTTATAATAGTATAGTAAAAATTACTATTATAAAATATCCATGATACATGTTAATGTCGGGGTTTCGGTTTCAGCGGGGAACGTCTCGATGAGAAAAATCATATTTAACGAGGACGTTATTCATTATAGAGAACCATTTTAATGATTAAAACTTAATATTGATAAGCTGAAATAAGATAAATATCAGTTAAGTGATTTAACAAAATATGGCGCCGCCACGATGCACGACTATTCTCAACCACATCAATCGCAACAACCATTTTAAATCTAGTACACATGAATTGGAAAATGAATTGAAAATTACCGGTTTTTGTTAGGAATATATGTGCATTAGTTTGATGATATGTTTAACAAAACACTTAAGTAGAAATTCAGTGTCTGTAGCCTCAACGGATAAGACCACTTTGGCTATCCGTTGATGGTGTAGCTTTACTTAGAAATAAGTCTAGTGTTGTAGCATATTTCAGTCTCTGTATTTAAGATGTAATTCTTAGAAGTTGAGAGAAACTATGAGTCATGTTGACTACTAGAAGATATGCAGATAGGAAGGCCAATTGTAAATATTTCATGCCTTGTAATTTTGTATAAATGAAGTAGTATCAACGGATGACTTAAAGACCTTCAACGGATGAGAAGCTAAGCTTCAACGGATGTCTCTAAAACTTCAACGGATAACATCCTTCAACGGATGAGTGAATCAACGGATGAAAGCTTCAACGGATATTCTGTTGATTAACCGTTGATAAGTGGTAGTTGTACCTACAAACAGAGGCACGTGGGTGAACAGAGATAACTGAAATGTGGCAGCCTAATTTCAGGAACATCAGAAAAAGCAGCCGTTCTACTCTAGTATAAAGAGACATTAAGTCAACAAAGTACTGGAGTGAACTGGAGAAGAAACAAGTGGAGATCTTACTTTATTATTTTATATATCCCTGTCTTCACTTGTAAACTTGGTAATATATAAACCAAGTAGTAGCTAGTAATTAGATAAGAATTTTTCCAGAGCTGTTTAGAAAAATCTTGAGAGAAAAATTATCTAGTTTGTACTAGGATGCAGCTGTGATCAAATTCTTAGATCACAGAATTTCTGAAATACCATCTCTGGTGGAACAACAAATCCACCAGAAAAGTTTTTAAAGGTTTATTGTGTTCTTTACATTTGTGTTTGAATATATATCTGTCTGTATCAGCTTAAAGCAATTCACACACTTGTTCATCTTGAACACACAGTCTTTATAAACTGCTCAAAACTTGAAAAAGTTTTGAGATTTACATTCAACCCCCCTTCTGTAAATCTCATTGTTAGTTCTCTAGAAATAACAATTGGTATCAGAGCAGGCTCTTGACAAACAAAGAGTTTAAAGATCTTGGAATCTAACAAAGATGAGTAAGAAGGATATTGGAGTAAAAATCCCAGTTCTTGACAGAGACAGTTATCACCACTGGAAGGTGAAAATGCACCTTCATCTACTCTCCCAAGATGAAGGTTATGTAAACTGTATTGAGAATGGTCCTCACATTCCCCACAAAGTAGCCACAGTTGCTACGGCCACAATTGCTGTTGGTCAATCCATTCCAAAACCTAGAGCAGAATGGACAATGGAAGACACAGAAGAAGTCCACAAGGATAAGAAGGCTATGAACATTTTGTTTAATGGTCTTGACAAGGATATGTTTGATAATGTGATAAATTGCTCAACTGCCAAAGAGGTTTGGGACACAGTTCAGCTGCTGTGTGAAGGTACAGAACAAGTAAAAGAGAACAAGATGCAGCTTCTCATTCAACAGTATGAGTATTTTCATTTTGAAGAAAATGAATCTTTAAATGACACATTTAACAGATTCCAAAAGCTGTTGAATGGATTGAAGCTGTATGGTAGAGTGTACCAGGTGAAGGATTCAAATCTTAAATTCTTAAGATCCTTGCCAAAGGAATGGAAACCCATGACTGTCTCCTTAAGAAACTCTCAGGATTATAAGGACTTCACTCTTGAAAGATTATATGGAATCTTGAAGACTTATGAACTAGAGTTGGAACAGGATGAGGTATTGGAGAAGGGGAGAAAGAAAGGAAGTTCAGTTGCATTGGTAGCTGAAAATGAGAGGGAATGCAGACAAGAAACTGTGAGATCTACATCAAACTCCAAAGATGGTACAAGAAATCAGGAATCAAGCAAAGGAAAAGAGCAAGTTGCTGAGAATGAAGACAACTCCAGTCAAGATGACTCTGATAGTGTTGATGAGCATCTTGCATTTCTGTCCAGGAGATTTGCAAAGATGAAGTTTAAGAAAAACACTAGAGCCACTAAACCTCATAAGAACATGGTGGACAAATCAAAGTTCAAGTGTTTCAATTGTGGTATAAGTGGACACTTTGCAAGTGAGTGCAGAAAGCCAACTTCTGAAAAGAAGAAATTTGACCAAGTAGATTACAAGAAGAAATATTTTGATCTGCTCAAGCAAAAGGAAAGGGCTTTCATTACTCAAGAAAAAGATTGGGCAGCTGATGGAGAGGAAGAGAATGAAGATGTGGAGTATGTCAACTTAGCTCTCATGGCTGATTCTGAGGAAAATGAAGTTAGTTCATCAAGCAATCAGGTAACAACTCAGGTAATCACTACTGATGTAACACAACTTACTAAAGAAGAGTGCAATGATGCTTTTAATGACATGTCTACTGAATTGTATCATTTGCGTGTGTCTCTTAAATCTCTTGCTAAAGAAAATAGTAGGATTAAAGAGAACAATCTGTTTTAAGTAATAGAAATGCTATGTTAGAAGATAAGTTGATTGACCTAGAGAAAACCAAGCTGCATTGTATATCTGTTGAGAATGAACTAGCTGAATCTATTAAGAAAGTAGAAATACTTTCTAATCAATTAAAGAGAGAGCAAGAGGTGATTAAAGCCTGGAAAACATCTAGGGATGTTAGTGCTCAAATTGCCAAGGTCCAAGGAATTGAATCATTCTGTGAAACTGCCTGGGATAAAAACAAAAAGAAACTGGAATTAATTGATGGGCTGTCAACGGATGTGGAATCAACGGATGATGAAGGTTATCCGTTGAAGGAAGAAAATGAGCATCCGTTGAAGGTTCCTCAATTAAAACAGGCAGATGTTTCTAATAGTGAAAATCTAAAGAAACTCAACAAAAAGTTTGGTTCAACTTCCAAGAACTTTGTTAAAGAAGAAGCAAGCACATCCAAAGATGTCAGTAAGGTGAATATAGGGCACATGACCTTAGAACAGTTAAATAATAGGCTCAAGATGGTTGAGGATAAAAAGGAAACTAAAAGAAAATCTAACAGAAATGGGAAGGTAGGTGTTAACAAACATAACAATTACACACCTGATAGGTATGCTCCTAGAAAAAGCTGTGTGCATTGTAGTAGTGTTAATCATCTATCTGCTAATTGCAAATCTATTAAGAAAACCCCCATAACTGTACCCTCTTCCATGCCTAACATGTCTGCATCATCTCTACATGCTACGCCTACTATGTCTCAACAGAATCCTTATGCACATTTTGCAAACATGCCATATTTTAACAATCCTTATCTTGCTGCATTTAGTATGCCTCAAATGCCATACAATATGCCTATGTGGAATAACATGTATGCACAATCCATGCCTTATCATATTCCAAATGTGCTAAATGATTCTGTGACTAACCCTACACCTCAACCAACTACATCCAAGACCAAGGCTGACTCAAAGTTACCTAAGTCTAGAGATGCAGGAGGAATGAAGTCTAGGAGAAAGGCTAACAAGAATGGACCCAAGGAAACTTGGGTACCAAAATCAAATTGATTGATTTTATGGTGTGCAGGGAAATAGAAGAAATCTATGGTACTTGGACAGTGGTTGTTCAAGACACATGACAGGAGATTTCTCCCTGCTCACAGAGTTTAAGGAAAGAGCTGGCCCTAGCATAACCTTTGGAGATGACAGCAAAGGGTTTACTATGGGATATGGCTTGATTTCAACAAGGAATGTCATCATTGATGAAGTTGCATTAGTTGATGGTCTCAAACATAACTTACTGAGCATCAGTCAACTATGTGATAAAGGGAATACAGTTTCCTTCAATTCTGAAGCCTGTGTTGTCACTAGTAAGAAAGACAACAAAGTGGTTCTAACTGGAGTTAGAAAAGGAAATGTGTACTTAGCTGACTTCAACTCTGCAAATGCAGAATCTATTACTTGTCTCTTCAGCAAAGCAAGTTCAGTTGAGAGTTGGCTATGGCACAAGAAGCTATCCCATTTGAATTTCAAGACAATAAATGATCTAGTCAAAAAGGACCTAGTAAGAGGAATTCCTCTTGTTGAATTCTCAAGGGATGGTTTGTGTGATGCTTGTCAGAAAGGCAAACAAAGGAAAACATCATTCAAAAAGAAGCTTGAAACAACAATTGATGAACCATTACAGCTGCTACATATGGATTTGTTTGGACCAGTCAATGTATTGTCAATTGCAAGAAAAAGATATTGCTTAGTGATTGTAGATGATTTCTCAAAGTTTTCATGGGTCTATTTTCTTGGATCAAAGAATGAAGCAAGTGAAATCATTATCAATCACATCAGGCAAGTCAATAATCATCCTGACCTGAAGGTTAGGAATATCAGGAGTGACAATGGAACTGAGTTCAAGAATTTATCAATGAGGCTGTTCTGTGAAGAAAATGGAATCATGCATGAGTTCTCAGCTCCAAGAACACCTCAGCAAAATGGGGTAGTTGAAAGAAAGAACAGATCTTTAATTGAGGCTGCCAGAACAATGCTTGAAGAATCAAAGTTACCAACATATTTCTGGGCTGAAGCTGTTAATTGTGCCTGTTTCACTCAAAATATCTCTTTGATCAATCAAGCTAAAGGCATGACTCCTTATCAGTTGTTCAAGAGAAGAAAACCAACTCTAAACTTTCTTCATGTCTTTGGATGTAAATGCTTTATACTAAGGAATCAATCTGACCATAAAGGGAAGTTTGATGCAAAGGCTGATGAAGGGATATTTGTTGGTTATTCAGCTGGAAAATCTTATAGGGTCTACAATCTAAGAACCAACATTGTTATGGAATCTGTGCATGTTGTGTTTGATGATAAAAAGATTGATGGACTAACAGATGAGGGACAATATGAGAGACTCAAATTTGACAACATTGAGATATATTGTGATGATAGTGAAGATGAGACTGATGGAGATAACACTTCAAAAGGGATTCAAAACATGCCCTTGGATAATGCACAAAATACTGCATCCGTTGAAAGTCAGAATTCTGCATCCGTTGATAGAGGCAATGCAGTATCCGTTGAAAGACATGGTGTATCATCCGTTGAAGTACTAAATGAAGCATCCGTTGATCATAGTTTATCAACGGATAATCGATTTACATCATCAGTTGATAGAACTCCAAGTTCCCTGCAAAGGACCAACAATTCAGGGGGAGTTTGAACTAGTCAACACTCTGTCTCACATCATGACAATACTGAGGCCACCTCATCTAGAGCACATCTTCCACTTCAAAGGAAATGGACCAAGAATCATCCCTTTGAACTGATCATTGGTGATGCATCATCTAAAGTGCAAACAAGAAGAGCTACTCAAGATGAATGTCTGTATAGTAGTTTTCTATCTCAGGAGGAACCTAAGAAAGTGGAAGAAGCCTTATTGGATCCAGATTGGATATTAGCTATGCAGGAAGAGCTAAACCAATTTGAGAAAAACCAAGTTTGGAAGCTGGTACCCAAACCAAAGAACAAGAGTCCTATTGACACAAAATGGGTATTCAGAAACAAGATGGATGAAAATGGCATTATCATAAGGAATAAAGCCAGATTGGTTGCTAAAGGCTATTCTCAGCAAGAGGGAATAGATTTTGATGAGACATATGCTCCTGTTGCAAGACTTGAAGCCATCAGAATTTTTCTAGCCTATGCAGCTCATGCCAATTTCAAAGTCTATCAAATGGATGTCAAGAGTGCATTTCTAAATGGGAAATTAGAGGAAGAAGTCTATGTAAGTCAACCTCCAGGATTTGAAGATCCAAATTTTCCAGACTATGTATATTATCTGTTGAAAGCACTCTATGGACTGAAGCAAGCACCTAGAGCCTGGTATGAAACCTTATCAAAATTTCTTTTGGAGAATCACTTCAATAGAGGTACTGTTGATAAAACTCTCTTCTTTAGGAATGTTAATGGCTCTAGTATACTTGTTCAAATTTATGTAGACGACATAATATTTGGGTCTAAAGATGATAAACTTTGTAAAAAGTTTGCTAAGCTAATGCAAAGTAATTATGAAATGAGCCTTATGGGAGAACTAACCTATTTTCTTGGTTTACAAATTAAACAAGTTAGTAATGGAATTTTCATTAGTCAAACTAAATATATTCATGATCTTTTAAAGAAGTTTGACTTAATGGAATGTTCATCTGCAAAAACTCCCATGGCCACGACCACCAAACTTGAATTAAATAAGACTGAAAGGTCTGTGGACATTACAAGTTATAGAGGCATGGTTGGTTCACTTTTATATTTAACTGCTAGCAGACCAGATATAATGTTTGCTACATGTCTGTGTGCTAGATTTCAAGCTGATCCTAGAGAGTCTCACTTAATTGCTATCAAAAGGATTTTCAGATATCTCAAGGGTACACCAAATTTAGGTATTTGGTATCCTAGAGAATCTGGCTTTGATCTAATTGGCTATTCAGATGCAGACTATACAGGTTGCAAAATAGACAGGAAAAGTACAACAGGCTCCTGCCAATTCCTGGGAAACAAGCTTGTATCATGGTTTAGCAAAAAGCAAAATTCAGTCTCTACTTCTACAGCTGAGGCTGAATACATTGCTGCTGGAAGTTGCTGCTCTCAAGTGTTATGGATGAGAAATCAACTCCTTGACTATGGACTTCATATTGATAGAATTCCTATCTTTTGTGACAACACAAGTGCCATAGCCATAACAGAGAATCCTGTACAGCACTCAAGAACCAAGCACATTGATATCAAGTACCACTTCATTAGGGAGCATGTCATGAATGGTACAGTGGAACTACATTTTGTTCCAAGTGAACAACAAATTGCAGACATATTTACCAAGCCACTTGATGAATCAACATTCACAAGATTAGTAAGTGAGCTAGGTATGCTTAATTACTCTTAAAATTCATGTCCTTATTGCAATTTGAATTGAAGCCTGAAATATATTAGTTGCTAGAACAAATTTGACTTTTAACAAAGTTTATACCATCAACGGATGTTTCCTATCCGTTGAAAGTCAAAATTGCTCTATCAACGGATATTCATTATCCGTTGAAAGACAAATACATTTCTGGAATTTTTATCCGTCAACGGATAAAACTGAAGTACCTTTCAACGGATGACAATTTGCCTTATCCGTTGAAATGTCACATCAGTCGATTCAGGTGTTTCACAGCCGTTGATTCTATTTTCTTAACCGTTGATACTCATACATACATCTGTATGTATTGGTTTTAAAGGTAGTTGTTAGAATACTTACAGTTTATTCTTAAACGGCTGAAATTCACTAACATATACTTATTGATTAATCTTTTACTATTTTTTTTTGAAAGCATATAAGCCCTTCTGATTTTTCATTTTTACTTTACGCTTTCTTAAAATTTCAAGCATTTACCATTTTCTCTCTGCAAAACCTTCAAGTTATTCTCTGCAATTTCTACTCACAACAATGGCACCAGTCGTGAAAATTATGTCTCAATCTGGGTTCATCTATGAGAAGAACAATTTCATAGCTTTGGTAAAAAAGAATGAAGCCCATTCAGACTATCACAAAATGATGGACTTCATCAAAAACTGTAAACTTAGCTATGCAATGCTGGAAGCCCCAACGATTTACTGTGAAGTAGTTGAGGAGATTTGGACAACTGCTGAGTTCAACTCCATAGATATGACTATCTCCTTCACTCTCAAAGGTAAAAATCACTGTATTAACTGTGATGATTTACAAGCATGTTTTAAATTACCTGAGAACAATGCCATGACACCACACACTGATAATGATGTATCCAGCATGTTAGATTCCATAGGTTATTCTCTTAACTCTGCTAGTTTAGGGAGTATTAGAAGAAAAGGCCTTAGGAAAGAATGGAGTTTTCTTGGGGATGCCTTTATAAAGGTTTTCTCTGGGAAAATTAGTAATTTTGATGCCATAACTTCATCTCTTGTTAATATGCTCTATATGCTTGTTTCTGATAGGTATTTTAACCTTAGCAACTATGTGATGCTAGAGTTGGGTACTAGATTAGGTAACAAAGCTAATAGACCTAATAACATCTATTATGCTAGATTCTTTATGTTATTGGCTAACCATGTTGCTGAAGGTTTGGTCATAATCAATGAGAATAATAAACTCAAGTGCTGGACACAAGAGAAAAGAGTTCTTGCAGATTTATTGAGAATGGATCTCAACAGCAGTGTGCCATTGGTATATTTACCAATCATGAATGCACCTCAGGTAGGTGAGGTAATTGCTTCTACAACTCCTACTTCTTCCAACCCCTCTATTTCTTTATCTTCTAGTGTGGCCATGAAATCTGTGACAATGCCCCAACAGATTTCTACCAAGGTCACCAAAACAAAACTTTCAAAATCAAAGACAAAGAAAACCACCTCTGTTGTTTCTCAAAAGACAACAGTTGTAACACCAACCATTAACGCTGAGGGGAGTGAACAGGGTGTGAGTGGTGAGGGGAGGGGTGAACATCAAAGAAACCCCCAGGATAAGGAAGGAGAGTTAAGTGCTTCCCAAGCTAGCCAAGCCACAGTTTCTCAAAAAGCTGTGGTGGTTGAAAAGGTATCTAGCACATCCCTAGTTGCATCCTCCCAAAAGGATGTTACTATTGAAAATAGTTCCCAACCAGGAACACAGAACAAACGAGGGAGGGACACTGAAGCCAAACACTCACCAACAAAAGCTTTTATTAGAAGAAAGAAGGCTAGAACCCAATCTTCTACACAGGGTGCACACACTGCACAGATACATCCATCTGTATCTATGCCTTCTCAAACTCAGTTTGATGTGGCTCCAATAAATGTGGAGTCACAGCCCCATTCTCTCACAATAATCACACATCAATCACCAAACACTTCATCACCATCTCTGGATGTGGATATGTTACTCCCATCAATTCCTGATTCTCCCTCTTTACAACTCAGGGAGGAGCCCCACTCAAATATAGGTGATCATCATCTCTTAGATGATTTGTTGGATCACCCGCAAATTCTTTCAGATATAATTGAAGGATCTGTGTCACCACATCTCAAATCAATCTACACAGATTCAACAGTTATATCACTTTCAATTTCAACTTCTTTTCCTTCTTCAACGGATATCACTCATCCGTTGACAAGTGGTTGCTCTTCAACGGATAAGCTTAACAGCAGTTATCCGTTGATAACATCAGTTTCACCTTCAACGGATATTCCACATCCGTTGATAGTCTCTCCATACATAACTGAATCAATTCCAAGTGTAGAAGACATGAATACTGTGCAATCACTCTTAGGATTGAGGGAAGGGAATAAAAATTTGAGTGAGAGGCTGGGTTGCTCCCAGGCAAAAGGAGAGATTGAGAGCTCAAAAATGCATGCTATTTCTTCCAGCATGGCAAAAGTAAGTGAGAGGAGTACCACCTTAGTAGGTGAAGGTGAGGGAGTGAGTTGTGTGAGCCAGGGGGAGCCCCTGATGCAAGAAAATAGAGAAAAAGAGAGAAAGGCAGGTACAGTAGATATAAGGGTGGAACCAGCCATTGCTAGTGAGTCAATGATTGTGGATGATGCTGAAAAGGAAAGACAATTTCAGCAACATTACAAAGCTGTAATTGATAACATTTCCTTGGATGCTGACACTTTTACTCATCCTGTGTCAGCCTATCAAATGTTGGCTGCTCAGGGCAATGAGGAGGCAGAAAAGACACTACATCTAGTACACACAACAGAATCTCTTCAAAGGGATAAAGCTGCTATTAACAAGATGCCTTCTACAGCTGGTGAGCCATCTGAGGAATTTGGAGTAAATTCTGATGATGATGACTCTGTTTCTTTTGATGGAAGCATGAACTTAGGGGGAGATGAAGGCCCTAGTTCCATTCCAAATCTACCTGAATGGGCTTTGACAAAGGAGTATAGATCAGGGGAATTCAATGTCTCCTTAGTCAAACAAATCAACACTATTCAACAGGCCATTCAGAACACTTCACATGCAAGTATCAAGGCTATCCTTCAAGCTCACCTGGACTCACTGCATCTCATGAAGTTGCAGCAAGTAAAGCAGAATCTGAGTATGGATGATCTCAGGAAGGATATTGCTGACTTGAAATCCTACAGTTCTGAAAAATTAGATTCAGTCATGCCCTATGGTACATTGCAGGACTTGATTTTGAGATTGAAAAAGGAATCAGTTACTGAGAAAAGGCTGGCCAAGTTGGAAGACAGAGTTCAAGTTATTGAAGATTCTGTGGCCACCATTCTTCACAACCAACAATCTCAAACCAGTCTCCTAATGCAGCTGGCAAAAGCACAAGGCTTGACCCCTATCCTTGATGATAACAAAAAGGGGGAGAGTAAAAGGGAAGGGGAAGGAGAGCCATCTACAAAAATCAAAATATCTAAAGTGCTAGTTCCTGCCATCACTACTTCTCCAATCATTCAAATCAAAGGAAAGCCTGATGGAATTGATTTGATTCAGCTAGCAGCAGCTGAAATTCAAGTGAAAGAGCAAAGGAGGAGAATTGATGAAAGGTTGCAACTGTTGTTTGGCTCTACACAAGATAAATCAACATCTGTGAAATATAGCACAAAGATTGAACCAATCAACATGGAGCTCAAGCCAGTAGGGAGACATAAGGATGGAGAAGCTTCTTCCAAAGAACTACAAGCTATAATTCTCAAGCCCAATAAAAGATCCAATAAGGACTCTACAAAGAATCCTTTAAAAGAAGTGGACTTTCCTCCTCCAAAAGCTGATGAGAACAAGCTTTTAGGTAGGAGTATTGCTTATCTCAAAGAGACCATGGATGAGGCTGTAAGGAGAAATAGGGCTATTATCTCTAGAGAGGGAAAGAGCATATGTGTGATGCAAGGACATCCCAAATTCTCAATAGCCAAGAAGGAAGAAGACAAGCAACTAAAGGCTGACAAAAGAGCACAAGCAAAGCTTGAACAACAGCTAAAGTCAAGTCAAGTTGAAGAAGAGAAAGGAATTGAAGTCAGGGGTGAAGACAAGATTGCAAACCTAGATGAGGTTTTTGGGAGTATATTTGGTGAGAGTATGGAAGAAAGAGAGGAATGGCAGAAGGGAAACAGAAGAAAGACCAATGCACATAGAAGGAGTGAAGATAATACTGATGTAACCAAATCTATATCTAAACCACTACCTTCCATACCTGAACCTCTTGTTGCTAATCCCACTATAAACATCCATGGTGAACCAATCATTCCAAAAGAGGAACCTATTGATTGGGACACCATCAAATTGCCTACCTTTCTAACCACTCTTCCACTACCAAAGAAACAGAAAAGAAAACCCAAATCTACACCTCCCATAACCTCTAAGAAATTCACTCAAAAACAAAAGCCTAAGCCTAAGCCATCCATTTCTAAAGATGATTATGTTCACATCTGTGACATAAAAGAAATTTCAGACATTGAACTCTATCTGGATGAGCTGGAGGATGTAAGAGGAATAGCTGCTTACAGACAGCTACCAGAGAGATTAGTGTTCAGATACAAAGGAGCTGGGGAAAGAACATGGCCTCTCCACAGGATTCTGAATGAAGGCTACTCTACCTTGACTAGAGTCTATTCAGCTATACAAAAGGATTCTGGCTTTACCAGAACTGCCAAGACTGAAATTCTCAACAAGATTGCCAATATAAGGAAAACTTGGAGGGAGCCCAATGCTTTACCCAGGACTTTACTCATTCAAGAAAGGAGAATTACAATTCACAAATCACCTCATTGGTTGATGGAATTTAGAGATGATAAAGGAGTCAGAAGATTTTTCAGACTTGAAGACCAACTCAAGATTGCCAGCAATGAAACTCTCAAGGAAATGCAATCTAAGTTGGATATCAGTGTTGAAGATGAAGCTGAATTCTTCAGACAACTCCAACTCCAAATTGAGGAAAATGACAAAGGGCTAGGAAAGAAAACCAGGGAACAAAGAAGAAAAAGATGATTTGCTCAGGCTAAATGAGTATCCTTGGAAATACTGTAAATCTTCAATTTCCTCCTAGTACATACATTTTTGCAGCATTTTCAAATTTCTACTTAGTTTCAATTCATATATCTGTTAAGTGTTTTGTTATCATCAAGTTAACCCTGAATTTATGCCTACAATTCTTATAGACATAAATAGGGGGAGATTGTTAGGAATATATGTGCATTAGTTTGATGATATGTTTAACAAAACACTTAAGTAGAAATTCAGTGTCTGTAGCCTCAACGGATAAGACCACTTTGGCTATTCGTTGATGGTGTAGCTTTACTTAGAAATAAGTCTAGTGTTGTAGCATATTTCAGTCTCTGTATTTAAGATGTAATTCTTAGAAGTTGTGAGAAACTATGAGTCATGTTGACTACTAGAAGATATGCAGATAGGAAGGCCAATTGTAAATATTTCATGCCTTGTAATTTTGTATAAATGAAGTGGTATCAACGGATGACTTAAAGACCTTCAACGGATGAGAAGCTAAGCTTCAACGGATGTCTCTAAAGCTTCAACGGATAACGTCCTTCAACGGATGAGTGAATCAACGGATGAAAGCTTCAACGGATATTCTGTTGATTAATCGTTGATAAGTGGTAGTTGTACCTACAAACAGAGGCACGTGGGTGAACAGAGATAACTGAAATGTGGCAGCCTAATTTCAGGAACATCAGAAAAAGCAGTCGTTCTACTCTAGTATAAAGAGACATTAAGTCAACAAAGTACTGGAGTGAACTGGAGAAGAAACAAGTGGAGATCTTACTTTATTATTTTATATATCCCTGTCTTCACTTGTAAACTTGGTAATATATAAACCAAGTAGTAGCTAGTAATTAGATAAGAATTTTTCCAGAGCTGTTTAGAAAAATCTTGAGAGAAAAATTATCTAGTTTGTACTAGGATGCAGCTGTGATCAAATTCTTAGATCACAGAATTTCTGAAATACCATCTCTGGTGGAACAACAAATCCACCAGAAAAGTTTTTAAAGGTTTATTGTGTTCTTTACATTTGTGTTTGAATGTAACACCCCCAGATCCGGGGTCGAGGATCCGGGTCGTCACGGTCTTTCTTTCCACAATATCACTTCACTTAATTAATAATAATAACCTTATGCTGTGACCCCACACTAACACACACCACAACCCTTTATAGTCTCAGAGATGAAATTTAAATAAGTACAAGTCTTTGAATCCACAATTTAAAAGTTATTACAACCCAAAATGATTACTTGATAAATTTACAGTTAATTGCCATTATCTGCCACAAGTTATAATTATACATAATTGATTCTCAAAAGTAGATGGTCTGATCTACAATAGATCTACCTCTGCAGCTATAGCAGCTACAACATCAACGGGAAGACGCGGGACGCTTCCTACGCGCTTGCGCTGGGTCTGCTGGAGTCTGGCCATCTTTCCTAACTGTTGTTGTGTGATGAAGAAATAAAGCAAGGGTGAGCAGCAAGCCCACCAAAATAATATGTATAATGATTTACAATATATGAGCCTACTCATAATACTCATGAAAGTCTTGGTCAAAAGAAATGAACCAAGTTTGATATCTTAATGCGATGAAGTCGCAAAATATTCAGTATATATACATATATACTTTTCAAAATATTGGAAGTCCTCTTCCATGCATAATATACACAAAGTCCCAGTGTATAACTGTATAAAAAAAAATATCGTTGCAAGGTGATCTCATATATCTAACCTTGTTTCAACGTTTTTCTGAAAATCTTTGTCATTCCTAAGACAATTATTAATTAGATATAAGTTTAAAAGATGAGGTTACCAAATACCCCAATATACTTATATCTTTCCCAATACTACTTGAACTACCACCGTTCAAGTTATAATCAGTTTCAAAAGTTCATCACATAGATGAGACTACAAGACAAGATTTGAATAGATTCAATCTTTGAAATATTATTGAATGAAATAAAGTTACGAGATACTTTATTTAGTCCCGATATATATATATCCACATATATATATATCTCTTAAACATTTCCTGGAACCTCTGTTATGTAAAGTATGAACAGAGTTTGAAACATCCAATGAATTTTGGAAAGGAAAAGAATTTTGGCATAAACCAGATATCTTGCTGATCAGGCAAGGATATCCATAAGTAACCTTTTCTACTAGTAGATGGACGAATTCCCCACTGGTCATCACCCTGGCCGCATTAGGACCTATGCTGGACTGCCACTCAGCCACTTATGCATTTGATGGACTCCCACTGAGCCACTTACACTATCATGGACGCCCACTGAGCCCATGTTGCTTATACCGACTCAATAGATGGACTTACTTCCCGAACGTTGGGTAAGTAATCAATTCATTTACCAAAACTACAACCTTGTTGCGAATATAAAATACACCACAGAGCCGGATTCCCCAGGTTTTGAACGAGTATTTAAATCCCCTTTAAAGGAAGATCTTAAATATAAAAATGAGTTTTGGGATCCGCTCTAACTTTTAAAAATCATATTGAAGACTCGAAAACACTTTAAAGAGTGTTTGGAGTAAAGCTGATTTAATGAAGTAAATCAGTCCCCAGAATATTTAGAAAATGACTGAATATTATTATTTAAATAATATTCCCATAAAGAATAATCTTTATAAAAATAATTGAAGTAGAAGTATTAAAACTTATACTTAAAACGAGTATTAAATAACCAAAGATATACTTATATGAAAGTACTATCTTTATTTGAATAATCGAAAATAAGTTTGATTATTGACACCTTATTCTTTAATAAAATAAAGAATATACCTCAGCAAATAATCGGAGTCATAGATCCTCAAATAAATATTCAATAATATTCATTAAATAATATAAACTGAGTCATAAGCCCTCGAATGAATATTCAAATAATATTCAATAAATAATATAAAAGAGTCATAAGCCCTCGAATGAATATTCAAATAATATTCAGATAAATAAATAAAAGGAGTCATAAGTCCTCGAATGAATATTTAAAATAATATTCAGATAAATAAATAAAAGGAGTCATAAGTCCTCGAATGAATATTTAAAATAATATTCATTAATAAAATAAAAGGAGTCATAAGTCCTCGAATGAATATTCAAAATAATATTCATTTAATATAAAGGAGTCATACGCCTTCGAATAATATTCGAAATAATATTCAATAATAAAATAAAGTTAAAGTAATCGAATAAACCTTATTCGATTAATAGTTTTGAAAACTATGACCATATATATATATAAGTATATATATATATATATCCATATATACAAAATCTACTCGGGATCCTCGACTCCCGGTTTTAGAAAATATTTCCACCTTTGGGTCCCTATACTAAGGGTATACGCAAATACCGCTTATCTCTAGCATAGGTATTATGCAACGAATAAGCATTTGAACCAACAGATATATAAATCAAGAATACGAAACAGGCATGCATATATATACCATATCAGCATGCTTCAATATATCGCAACATTTGCTAATTAACCAACATGCATCTATCGCAAGATAATGCATATACATATATTCATCACAACAACAGTATAACGGGTAGAAAACTTGCCTGAGCGACTGGGGTTACGAATGGCTCGGGACGAGTCTGGTAACCTATAAACAACAAGTAAGTTGGAATTAAACCAAAGTCACTTGTAAATCTATACTTTAACTAACTTAGACTCTAACGCTTGTTTTGCGCTCACTGATTCGCTTAAGTCACTCGGGTACCCTCGGCTCCACCATTTTTAATAATTTAACCTTTACGAGTTTTAAAGCGATTCCTTCGCGAGTGTCTTACAAACTGCCTAACACACTTACCATAAATGTTTCATACATTAATTAACCCTTTTTGGTCTTTAACCTATGTTTCAAAGTAAGGCGCGGGAAAAAGTTTCATTCGCGAAACGCCGTTACTTGAAACGGTCGTTTCTCCTAAACCGTGCATCGGAATCGAACGAACTACATATCAAAACGAAGCTCGTAACATGAGCTATCTAAACATGGCAGTGGTCATAATCTAGCAGGGGGTTCTCGGGTCCTAATGCTATGCACAAAAACAGTCCAAAGAAAATCGGACGTTACGACGGCTATGTTTACGCGATTACCAATATTTATACCACTCCAATTCTTTACCAATTCACTACAAACCACCCAACCATCATCAATACATCAAACACAACTTATATCAAGGCAAAGTCAGTCCATAATCTCAAGGTTTTCCAACTTATTCAACCGCAAACATGATCTACTAACCATAACTTAAGATTCATTAACCATTAACCAAGATTCATATCCAAAATCACCACAAATCCAACCAAACTATCTAACATACATGGATCTTGCTATACATACATGGATATTTCTATATATACATTAATCCATCCATGAACTCATCAAAACTCAAAGTTCAAACTATAAGTTAAAGGTGAAAGTTGTTTATACCTCCTTGAAGCTTCCTAACACAACCCAAGAGCTTTGAATGCCTAAAAGAACCTTGATCCTTGCTTGTATAACCTTAATCTTTCATAAAAATTCAAGAAAACTAAAGTTATTTCTTGAAGGTTACTATTCACCATCTTCTTCCTTGATTTATTGGAAGAGATTGTGAAGGAATTAGGAGCTTAAACTTATAGCATATCCATATCTATGTACAAGGAAGCTTAGATAATTACCTTGTGATTTAACAATGCTTGGAACTTGATTTTTGAAATTCTTGCCCTTGAAAAAGATGAAAAGCCGAGAGCAAGATGATGAGAATGAAATGATTTTGTGTTTTTTGATTTGTTTGGCTTAGCTTGGTTGTTTTTTTGTTTTGTTTTTGGTTAATTACCTTAATAACCTTATATTTGTGTGGTTATAAACCAACCACACCTCCTCCTTCCCTATGTCATGCTTACATCACATTGCTATGTCATCCTCCCTTCCTTGTCCTCTTCTCATTGGTTGGGTGACATCACTTCCTCTAATCCATTTGCTTAACTTCCTAATTGTTTGCCTAATGACCGCTGATCTGTTATACGGTTCGCTTAACTTTCGTTTTCGTTTATCGTTTGAGGGATCATACCCGGGATCTTATTACTTAGGTTCCCTTAACCTTTCTCAATATATTATATTCCTTTTATGATCCTCTCCTATAATCCTTTAATTTAAATCCTTTTTATCCTGTTACCTTATACTCAATTCTCTCCGTATCTAGTGGATTTCCGGGAAAAATCAAAGTGTTCGGATTTGGATTCTGACGATCTTTACATACACTTATATCCCATATAAAGTACTAATAAAATCTCAGAATATCCATATCAGAACCCCTACATAGTGTGGCATGAAAAGTTTTCTCATTCAGCAAAAACACTATTCATAAGGGTTTCAAAAATTTTCCAAAAATTGGGGTTATTACAGTCTCCCCTCCTTAAAAGGATTCCATCCCGGAATCAGATAGAAATGAATAGGGATACTTTCTTAGTATTGCACTTTCTAACTCTCAAGTCAATTTTCCCACATTGTGGTTCTACCATCAAACTCTGACTAGTTTGATAACCCTTCTCCTAAGCACTTGTCCCTTTTCGATCTATAACCCTTTCTGGTTGCTCCATATAGGTTACGTCGGGTTGCATATCTATGCGCTCATATGCCTCTATTTATCTGGCATCTGAATTACACTTTCTTAACATTGATACATGAAACACGTTACGACCTGCTACATGTTCGGGGTTAGGGCTAGCTCATATGCTAACTTCCCAAACGTCTTAATATATCCAAGGGTCCAACAAATTGTAGACTTAGCTTTCCTTTCTTTCCGAACCTCATCAATCCTTTTTCAAGGGTTTCCAAGGGGATACCTATAACATTACTAGGCCCCCTATTTCATACTCTTTATCCTTTCGTGTCAAATCAACATACTTATCATGTCCATCTTGGGCTACTACCAGCCGTCCTCTGATTAGATCTATCATATCCTTGGTCCTTTGGACTACTGCGGGTCCGAGCATCTTACGCTCTACAACTTCATCCTAACATAAGGGAGATCGACATTATCTTCCCTCAAGAATCTCATAAGGCGACATCTCGATAATGACATATGATCTATTGTCGTAAGATAACTCAATCCGAATTAAGTGATCATTCCAAATTCTTTCAAGTCTATTGCACAGACTCTCATTATAGCTTTTATCATTAGAACTTTTGCTTCTCAATACCCATTCTTTTCCAGTTCGTAATCGCTACTACCTTCCGTTCCTAATATTATACTGGTTATACTTTTGCTCGTTAGCGTTCTATAACCTTTTAATAACCACGTCAACCTTAGTATCACGAATGTGTTCCCATTCCGCATACTACCACCACTTTATTACTCCTTTTTCAGTTGTTTCTATTTTCCAAAATTTGATCAATCAAATAGAAGTAAAGGAATTTGTTGAGAGATCACTATGATCATGAACACTTGTTATATCGCATAGTTAGTACAGAAGGTGGCCAGCCTTTAGTACTTGACAAGCAATTAAACAAAAGCTGGTATCCTACTCGGCTTCTATCACACAGATAGATAGTCATTCGGCAATACCTCCCCTTCTGGAAGGGTTGTTCTTCTCAGCTTACACGAAATGAAAAGAAGAGAAAAGAACGAACTAAAGAGAATTGTATATATGAAAAAAATATACTGCCACAAAATATCTGGCTTGGAACCTACCTCTGAACTATAGAGGTTTATCATAGAAGAACAAAACATATATGTATTTATATCAACATCAAGTATTATAACATCGCATTTCACGTGCCTAAATATTTTCGCTATCCCGTCCATCATTCTATGGACCCATGCTCTTCCTCGAGCTTATACACAATTACCTTTGAAACTCCCTCGACATCGAAAATCGAATTTGGGATCTCATTCTATATATCACCGTTACTAGGATTCTATGCTCGCACCGCAACCTTCCTCGTATAATAATACGACTCTCTATTGATAAGAAAGAATAATTATTCACTAGGTAGATACTCTACTTAATTAGTCTATCAATGATAACTTATACACTACCACGACCCGATTAGTGGTACTCAATCTCAACACCCATTCCAATACAACTCTCATGGTTGTAATCAGCTCACTACTCGCAGAATTATTGCTGCCTTACTATGGTCCACCACTGACCCACTATAGTCATTCATTTTCCATGAAATCTTAATAACTAACCATACGGAGTCCATACATCTCGTATCTAATTCTCCTAAGGAGTTAACATAACCACCAATCACAATTCATGAAGAACACTCCAAACTCTGACGTACCTTCATGACATGAAGCAGATAAAAGTGCAGAAGAGTTTCAATCAAAGCAACGATGGCAGGTTAATACCATTTTTAATCATATTCCTTAAATAGAAGACTTAACTCAAAGGTTCGTCTAGTCCTTTTGGAAACATGGTCCTGGCTTATCCCAAGATAGGACCTCCTAAGATAGATAGCCCGTTAATGGCGATTACACGAATTAAACTTTTACCAACTACTATTACGGTTGGATATTGCACAGTCATCAGAAGGAATGTCAATCTTCCAAACCATAATTTAACTTTCACATTTTTAACCATCATCACTGTATTCTTTTGGCACACGCGCCTATAATTATCCTCTTACCTTTAAAGTGTCGGCCACCTCTTTGGCCTTTCCTGATAGTAAAATTTTTTTACAGTCAATGTCATTTTAACCACCTCCAAATAAATTTTCTACCTTATTTCCGATCACTGCTTGAGTGAAAATGCTTTCCTTAAAATCTGATGAGTAAAAAAAAAAATCACCATTTTTCCATAAGTTATTGCCTCAGTCTTTAGAGGTTAATCACTGTCGCGACTGACTCTCGATCGTACTTAGAACATCTTTTGTCTTAGGTCCTAATTGCCCTGAATAATTTCGACCTTTACTGGTTCGATCCATACTTTCTCGTGGTTTAACACGTGCCCCACTTGGCATCATTATAATTACGTCATATTTCCTTTATCAACATTTTTATTCTTGAGAATTTTGAATATTACCTTTCTCCTTGTAAAACCTCTAAAGTTATCCTTCAATCGTTCCTCCTGTATTCCCTAGATACAGGGCATATCAAAATACCATTCACTATTACTAGAACCATTGTCTATATACTTCTGAAAAATTTCTCCACTGATCCTTAAAGGTTATTATTACCTTAATCCTTTCCAATTCATACTGTCAAAACTCCTACTATCCCTATTAAGGGTGAAATGCCAACCTTTATGCATTCCCCTAGGATTTGTTTTAAGTTATCGATGTTCTATTCTTAATTCCACCTTTAAAAAGGTACATGCATCCTTCCATGGATAAATCAAGTCATATATCCTTGATAGATTATCTTATTCATCATTCCCACCTCGATAGTAAATGCCTAATTTCACAATAACATCTGTATACAAAATGAGGTTAATCAAAATGGCCTCCAAAAGATAACAACGGTTATCCGCTTTTCTTGCCTAATCTGGTAACGATAACATGGATGTTCTGGAAGATATTGGTCGTGTTCAACGTGAACTTCTTCTTAATAATTCCTTATTTACTTTTGTTGTTTATCTCAACAGTCACCTCAATGTTGGGATATCTTTCATATCTGGCATCTCCCTTTCTGGGTATCATGCCACCGGTCTTACACTTCACCTTCTTGAAGGTCACTTCCTTCATCCAATTTTCTTAATTTCTTACTTTCTTATCCCCTTAGTCTATCCGCGTCTCATTATTTATCCTTCGAATTATCTCAAGGTTTCCTCGAATCTTCCCAACTTACAGGGGAAAAATATATGTATCTCTTATGCCCTCAACCATCAATTTTAACTCATGGTGAATCACCCTCATCCTGACGATTACATACTCTTCTATTTCTATTTCTACGAGTCTTTAGGGTTTCCTCATACCCAACTCCCTTATCATTCCTCAAACTCTATTGCCGTTATATTCCTTTCCACTTCAATTTCTTTTTTTTTTTATTTTCCTTTCTCTTATCATTATTTCATGAACCAACACAACATAAGCATTGATTCCAACATCCCGTCATTCTGGATTCGTGTCCTCAGAACGAATCTTGACAACTTTTACAACTTAGATTCATAATTTTTCATACTCGTCTGCCTTTGTTCTGGCTCTAAAGCTTTTACTCTATCTCTATAACCTTGGGAAGTACTTTCCTGAAAACAATTGACTGAACTTAAATCAGTTTATTATAATCTCTTACTCCGTGCCTTCCTTGGTCTTTCACCAGCGGGTGGTCTCTCTCTCAGGAGGGTAAGTGATAAAAACAGTCTTTTGAGATTCGTCAATCATTTAGAATCTCAAATGATTCCTATATTTCCTTTAGCCAGGCTCTTGCCTCGACTGGGTCAGCTTGTTCCTTGGAACTCTGAGAGCTTAGCGACTTAAAGGTCATGAAAGAATTTCCTACCGCATTGTTTCCTCAAGGTGGTGGTTGGGGATAATAGTCTAAGTTCTTTTTAGACAGGTCCATGAATTGCCGTATAGGAGTACCGTTTCGGGTCTCCTTTCCTTACTCGACTTTCTGTTTCCTTAGTATGAAATGTTTCTTCCTTCTCCCATACTTGGGGTTATCTTATACGTTAAAATCCTCATTTTCCACTTCATTATGTTATGGGTTCCTTCTATCTTGATGGCGACCTCCCTGACTATCACGTTCAGGGTTTGCTCTAAATCTTATTCCTCCGACTATGGCTCTCATCTAAGTTCTCATCCTTACGCTCTTGAACTTTTCGGAACCCAAATTCTATAGGAATACCTCATTATTCCCTTATCATCTTTCTCGGTATTAATCTCATATTTATTTGTTGGCTCTCTGCCTTCATTCATCACCTTTCTCTGGCATCGTATGCTCTTTTCCAATAATTCGGTCTCTATTGCAATCTCAAACAGCTTTTCGGTACCGGCTCCGGTTACCTTCACTACTATTTCCAAAACCTCTTATAAACTCTCCCAAAGACATTATCATCTTGAGTCTCTCCTTTTTACTAAGGGCATCAGCCACCACATTGGCTTTCCCCGAATGATAAAGAATCTCCCAATCATTATTCTTGATTAGCTCTAACTGCCTCCTCTGACATATGTTGAGCTCTTTCTACGTGAAAATGTACTAGAGCACTTATGGCTTAGGTAATTCTCGCACTTCTCTCTATACAAGTAGTGCCTCCAATCTTTAGGGTAAAACTATTGCCACGAGCCTAAGCTCATGGGCGGGGATATTGAATTTCATATTACCTTAATTGTCTTGACATGTACGCGATTTCCTTACCGTGCTGCATAAGCACGCACCCTAAGCCCTTGTGCGAAGCGTCACTACCCTTCACAAAATCTCCTTTTCCATCCGGCAACGCCAGCATAGGGGCCATCACCAACCTCTGCTTCAGTTCTTGAAAGCTGTTCTCACATTTCTCTGTCCATTCGAACTTCTCAGTCTTACGAGTAAGCCGCGTTAAAGGGGCTACTATCTTTACAAACTTGAACGAACCTCCGGTAGTGATCGACCAATCCTACCTCTGGTAGTCGACCTAACCATGGTCATCAATTCCTCAATGGTCCTTTATTCATTCTTGTTAGGATCTTCCACGAGATCCTCCTCAGCAACTATCCCTTTTAGGACAACATCCTCAACCGTTACATCCTCAATATCAACATCATCCGGTCCTGCGTTAGGACGCTCTATCGGATCCATAATCTGATCTCCAATAAGTAATAATACATCATCGCGTTGTTGCTCATCAACCTCAGGGTTCGGTTTCCCGCTACCATATACGATAACGAACTACGCCTCTATCGCTACATTTATAAGGGTTCCCATAAGGGTTTTAACTGTCAGTACTACATTAGGTAGTCCGACTATGAACTTGGCAAGAGTTCTTATTATCTTAGTGAACTTATTATCTTAACGTCCTATCATCTCTGAGGTTTATAACGCTTAGCTCTGATACCATTTCTGTAACACCCCCAGATCCGGGGTCGAGGATCCGGGTCGTCACGGTCTTTCTTTCCACAATATCACTTCACTTAATTAATAATAATAACCTTATGCTG
Source organism: Apium graveolens (assembly GCF_009905375.1). Taxonomy (NCBI): domain Eukaryota; kingdom Viridiplantae; phylum Streptophyta; class Magnoliopsida; order Apiales; family Apiaceae; genus Apium; species Apium graveolens. The sequence goes on from NC_133649.1 coordinate 77,327,245, forward strand.
TGACCCCACACTAACACACACCACAACCCGTTATAGTCTCAGAGATGAAATTTAAATAAGTACAAGTCTTTGAATCCACAATTTAAAAGTTATTACAACCCAAAATGATTACTTGATAAATTTACAGTTAATTGCCATTATCTGCCACAAGTTATAATTATACATAATTGATTCTCAAAAGTAGATGGTCTGATCTACAATAGATCTACCTCTGCAGCTATAGCAGCTACAACATCAACGGGAAGACGCGGGACGCTTCCCACGCGCTTGCGCTGGGTCTGCTGGAGTCTGGCGATCTTTCCTAACTGTTGTTGTGTGATGAAGAAATAAAGCAAGGGTGAGCAGCAAGCCCACCAAAATAATATGTATAATGATTTACAATATATGAGCCTACTCATAATACTCATGAAAGTCTTGGTCAAAAGAAATGAACCAAGTTTGATATCTTAATGCGATGAAGTCGCAAAATATTCAGTATATATACATATATACTTTTCAAAATATTGGAAGTCCTCTTCCATGCATAATATACATAAAGTCCCAGTGTATAACTGTATAAAAAAAAATATCGTTACAAGGTGATCTCATATATCTAACCTTGTTTCAACGTTTTTCTGAAAATCTTTGTCATTCCTAAGACAATTATTAATTAGATATAAGTTTAAAAGATGAGGTTACCAAATACCCCAATATACTTATATCTTTCCCAATACTACTTGAACTACCACCGTTCAAGTTATAATCAGTTTCAAAAGTTCATCACATAGATGAGACTACAAGACAAGATTTGAATAGATTCAATCTTTGAAATATTATTGAATAAAATAAAGTTACGAGATACTTTATTTAGTCCCGATATATATATCCATATATATATATATCTCTTAAACATTTCCTGGAACCTCTGTTATGTAAAGTATGAACAGAGTTTGAAACATCCAATGAATTTTGGAAAGGAAAAGAATTTTGGCATAAACCAGATATCTTGCTGATCAGGCAAGGATACCCATAAGTAACCTTTTCTACTAGTAGATGGACGAATTCCCCACTGGTCATCACCCTGGCCGCATTAGGACCTATGCTGGACTGCCACTCAGCCACTTATGCATTTGATGGACTCCCACTGAGCCACTTACACTATCATGGACGCCCACTGATCCCATGTTGCTTATGCCGACTCAATAGATGGACTTACTTCCCGAACGTTGGGTAAGTAATCAATTCATTTACCAAAACTGCAACCTTGTTGCGAATATAAAATACACCACAGAGCCGGATTCCCCAGGTTTTGAACGAGTATTTAAATCCCCTTTAAAGGAAGATCTTAAATATAAAAATGAGTTTTGGGATCCGCTCTAACTTTTAAAAATCATTTTGAAGACTCGAAAACACTTTAAAGAGTGTTTGGAGTAAAGCTGATTTAATGAAGTAAATCAGTCCCCAGAATATTTAGAAAATGACTGAATATTATTATTTAAATAATATTCCCATAAAGAATAATCTTTATAAAAATAATTGAAGTAGAAGTATTAAAACTTATACTTAAAACGAGTATTAAATAACCAAAGATATACTTATATGAAAGTACTATCTTTATTTGAATAATCGAAAATAAGTTTGATTATTGACACCTTATTCTTTAATAAAATAAAGAATATACCTCAGCAAATAATCGGAGTCATAGATCCTCAAATAAATATTCAATAATATTCATTAAATAATATAAACTGAGTCATAAGCCCTCGAATGAATATTCAAATAATATTCAATAAATAATATAAAAGAGTCATAAGCCCTCGAATGAATATTCAAATAATATTCAGATAAATAAATAAAAGGAGTCATAAGTCCTCGAATGAATATTTAAAATAATATTCAGATAAATAAATAAAAGGAGTCATAAGTCCTCGAATGAATATTTAAAATAATATTCATTAATAAAATAAAAGGAGTCATAAGTCCTCGAATGAATATTCAAAATAATATTCATTTAATATAAAGGAGTCATACGCCTTCGAATAATATTCGAAATAATATTCAATAATAAAATAAAGTTAAAGTAATCGAATAAACCTTATTCGATTAATAGTTTTGAAAACTATGACCATATATATATATAAGTATATATATATATATATCCATATATACAAAATCTACTCGGGATCCTCGACTCCCGGTTTTAGAAAATATTTCCACCTTTGGGTCCCTATACTAAGGGTATACGCAAATACCGCTTATCTCTAGCATAGGTATTATGCAACGAATAAGCATTTGAACCAACAGATATATAAATCAAGAATACGAAACAGGCATGCATATATATACCATATCAGCATGCTTCAATATATCGCAACATTTGCTAATTAACCAACATGCATCTATCGCAAGATAATGCATATACATATATTCATCACAACAACAGTATAACGGGTAGAAAACTTGCCTGAGCGACTGGGGTTACGAATGGCTCGGGACGAGTCTGGTAACCTATAAACAACAAGTAAGTTGGAATTAAACCAAAGTCACTTGTAAATCTATACTTTAACTAACTTAGACTCTAACGCTTGTTTTGCGCTCACTGATTCGCTTAAGTCACTCGGGTACCCTCGGCTCCACCATTTTTAATAATTTAACCTTTACGAGTTTTAAAGCGATTCCTTCGTGAGTGTCTTACCAACTGCCTAACACACTTACCATAAATGTTTCATACATTAATTAACCCTTTTTGGTCTTTAACCTATGTTTCAAAGTAAGGCGCGGGAAAAAGTTTCGTTCGCGAAACGCCGTTACTTGAAACGGTCGTTTCTCCTAAACCGTGCATCGGAATCGAACGAACTACATATCAAAACGAAGCTCGTAACATGAGCTATCTAAACATGGCAGTGGTCATAATCTAGCAGGGGGTTCTCGGGTCCTAATGCTATGCACAAAAACAGTCCAAAGAAAATCGGACGTTACGACGGCTATGTTTACGCGATTACCAATATTTATACCACTCCAATTCTTTACCAATTCACTAAAAACCACCCAACCATCATCAATACATCAAACACAAATTATATCAAGGCAAAGTCAGTCCATAATCTCAAGGTTTTCCAACTTATTCAACCGCAAACATGATCTACTAACCATAACTTAAGATTCATTAACCATTAACCAAGATTCATATCCAAAATCACCACAAATCCAACCAAACTATCTAACATACATGGATCTTGCTATACATACATGGATATTTCTATATATACATTAATCCATCCATGAACTCATCAAAACTCAAAGTTCAAACTATAAGTTAAAGGTGAAAGTTGTTTATAGTGTAATATCAGAACTTAGACTTATATCAGAACTTAACAGTCATCAGAACATAATTTCTTAACTAAAAAAATGAATGCCTATTTCTGCAATTCTTCACACAAATTTTGATTTCATTTCTTCAGAACTTAATCATCAGAACTTCCATCAGAACTTGTCCTCAGACTTTATGCAATCTGACTCATAAACTGTTCATCTAAAACATCATTTATCACCACAGTAATTTTCATCATTCATATGGAGTGAAAGTGTGTGCAGTAAGCTAAATATCAGATAAAGATTAAAGTCTGATTCACTTCAATACATCTTAAAAATAAGGCATAACTAAGAACTTTGCTCAAAACCTGTCATGATTCTGAAGTCTACTATAGAATGAGTTCATGCATGAGTCTACCTCAACTGTTTTGTGCTCATTTTATGCATCTTTTGAAATTCCATTTTACAGTGGCTTCTCAGTGTAAGTGAGTCACGACTGCTTATCAGAATTTATGCTATTATCAGAGTATTTCTCCAATAATCATAGAGTGTGAAAAGTCACCAAGAAAAATATTTATTTTTGCTTTTCTGATGCATATTACTTAATACCAGCTATGCACTTGGGTCTTCCCTTCCACAGTTTTTACTCGAGATCTCAAAGGAGTACCTGATTTTTATTTCTTTTTCTTTCCCTTTTCTTTTGATAAGTGAGGCTTATCAGCACTTAGTACATTCATCAGATTTAGTAACATCAGAACTTAACAGATGAGAAGCATTATTCTAATTTTTGACTTAGTAATAAGATAGACAAAGTAAACTTAACTAAGCTCAATATCAGAATTTGCTTGTGTCAATAGATTTCCACATAAATAATTACTTCTAACATGGGATTTGTTAGTATATTAAAGACTACTAGGTCAGCATCTAGCATATTTATCCTCATTGGATTGAATAGTCACAGAAACATTTATATCATTATCAGAGTTTAGAAATTCACATCAGACAATAATCAGTACTTAAGCAATTTTCAGTTAGGCACAGAATAGACAAAGATAGTAATATCTATAAATACTGATCATAAAGTCTGATGCATCAGAACAAAAGCTAAGCAGATTTAGAAAAAGAACCTGAAACCATTCCAAGTTCATTTACCAATCTTGTAAAAGTAGCTTCACACAGTGGTTTGGTGAAGATATCTGCTAATTGTTGATCTGTTGGAACAAAATGCAATTTCACTGTACCTTCATCCACATGTTCCCTTATGAAGTGGTACCTAATACAGATGTGCTTTGTCATTGAGTGTTGAACTGGATTACCTGTCATATCAATAGCACTTTGATTATCATAGTAAATAGGGATTTTAAAATATGTTAACCTATAATCTAGTAACTGATTCTTCATCCAAAGAATCTGTGCACAACAGCTTCCTGCAGCAATGTATTTTGCTTCTGCAGTTGATGTGGAAATTGACTTTTATTTCTTGCTAAACCAAGAAACCAATCTGCCTCCAAGAAATTGGCAGCTTCCACTTGTGCTCTTCCTGTCAATTTTGCAACCTGCAAAATCTGCATCTGAGTAACCTATTAGTTTTAAGTCTGATTCTCCGGGATACCATAATCCCAGATCAGCTGTTCCCTTAAGATACTTGAAAATTCTTTTCACAACTGTTAAGTGAGGTTCTCTTGGATCTGCTTCAAATCTTGCACAAAGACAGGTAGCATACATGATATCAGGTCTACTAGCAGTTAGATAGAGCCAATCATACCTCTGTAATCAGTAATATCTACTGATTTACCAGTATCCTTATCCAATTTTGTTGCAGTGGCCATGGGAGTGGATGCACTTGAACAACTTGTATTCCAAATTTCTTTAGCAAATTTCTGGTATACTTGGTTTGACAAATAAAAGTGCCTTCTTCATTCTACTTGACTTGAAGGCCCAGAAAATAGCTAAGTTCCCCCATCATACTCATTTGATATCTTGACTGCATCAGTTTGGCAAACTTCTTGCAAAGTCTGTCATTTGTAGAACCAAAGATGATATCATCAACATATATCTGAACCAGAAGTAAGTCCTTTCCATGGTTGAGGTAGAACAGTGTTTTGTCTATAGTTCCTCTGTTAAATCCACTTTCCAGAAGAAACTGAGCTAAAGTCTCATACCATGCTCTTGGAGCTTGCTTAAGGCCATAAAGTGCTTTATCGTGCCTGTAGATATGATTTGGATATTTGGGATCTACAAAGCCTGAAGGTTATTCAACATATACTTCCTCTTCCAATTCTCCATTGAGAAAAGCACTTTTCACATCCATTTGAAAGACAGTAAACTTTTTGTGAGCATCATAAGTCAAAAATATCCTTATGGCTTCCAATCTAGCAACTGGTGCAAATGTTTCATCATAATCAATTCCCTCATGTTGAGAATATCCTTTTACAACCAACCTTGCTTTATTCCTTGTAACTATGCCATCACTATCAGTTTTGTTTCTGAACACCCACTTTGTACCAACAACAGATATGTTCTTTGGTCTTGGCACTAGGGTCCAGACTTTGTTTCTTTAAAATTCATTTAACTCTTCCTGCATTGCTTGCACCCAATCAGCATCTTGAAGAGCTTCTTCTACTTTCTTTGGTTCAGTCTGAGAAAGAAAAGAATTATAGAGACATTCACTTGAAGTAGCTGTTCTAGTTCTAACACCTGCATCAGGATTTCCAATAATTAAGTCAGGTGTATGAGATTTAGTCCACTTCCTTGCAGATGGAAGGTTTTCTCTACTGTATGCTCCCCCATGATCCATGCTATCTTCATCAACATTTTCTGATGCTCCCCCTGAAACTATGCTCTCTGAGTTGGATCCTTCAGAATTTAAGTTTTCAGAACTATCAGAACTTGGCTTATCAGAACTTGATGAATCAGAACTTGAAGAGCCAGCTGTATGTTCTGATGCTTCTTGAGATGTGGTTATATCTCCAGTATGCTCCCCTGCACAGATGCATCTTCCTTTGACGTAGTCACCACAGTTTCAATAACATCAGAGTTTAATCCATCAGAGTTTGCAGTATCCAGATTTAGACTGTCAGGATTTTCAGTATCAGAATTTAAGTCTTCATTTTCGAATCTCAGCTGATCATGATCATTGAAATCTTCAAGTCCAGTAATCTTCCTATCATCAAAGGAGACATTGATAGATTCCATGACAACCCTTATTCTTAAATTGTAGACTCTGAAGGCTTTTGTGGAAAGTGGATATCCAACAAAAATTCCTTCATCAGCTTTTAAGTCAAATTTGGATAGTTGTTCAGGATGAGTCCTAAGAACAAAACACTTGCATCCAAATACATGAAAATACTTCAGATTTGGATTCTTTTTCTTCACCATCTCATATGGTGTCTTTCCTTGCTTGTTAATAAGTGTTGCATTCTGAGTAAAACAAGCAGTCTGCACAGCTTCAGCCTAATAATAGGTTGGTAGCTTTGCTTCATCAAGCATAGTTCGTGCAGCTTCAATTAGAGTTCTATTCTTTCTCTCAAAAACTCCATTTTGCTGTGGAGTTCCAGGAGCAGAAAATTCCTGCTTGATTCCATGTTCTTTGCAGAACTCTTCCATTGTCAAATTCTTGAACTCAGTGCCATTATCACTTCTTATTATCTTCACAGAATCTTTGACCAATTTTCCAGTTGCTTGACATGATCAATCAAGATAGATGCAGTTTCACTTTTTGTGTGCAAGAAATACACCCATGTGTATCTGGTGAACTCATCCACTATGACCATAACATATTTCTTCTTTGCAATAAACATGACATTCACTGGACCAAATAGATTAACATGTAGTAGGTGATAAGGCTCAAGAATTGATGATTCAGTCTTACTCTTGAATGAAGATTTTCTTTGTTTAGCCTTCTGACAAGAATCACAAAGGCCATCAGGAGCAAATACTGACTTTGACAGTCCTCTCACAAGATCTTTCTTGACCAGTTCATTTATATTGTTGAAATTTAAATGAGAGAGTTTCTTGTGCCAATTCCAGCTTTCTTCAATTGATGCTCTACTCACCAGACAGATTGCAGACCCATCAGTACTTGTTGAAAGCTTGGCTTCATAAATGTTACCATGCCTGTATCCTTTCAGAACAACTTTACCAGTAGATTTGCTTACAGTTTCACAGTGTTCTTCAAAGAAATCCACATGATAACCTCTGTCACAGATTTGACTAACACTCAGCAGATTATGTTTAAGTCCTGAGACCAGAGCTACTTCTTTAATGATGATATTCCCAAGATTGACTATTGCCATATCCCAATGTTTTTCCAATGTTGCCATCTCCATAAGAAACACTTGGGCCAGCCTTCTTCACAAAGTCTGATAGCAGGGCTTTATTTCCAGTCATATGTCCTGAACATCCACTGTCCAGAACTAGGATATTTTTCCTGTTGCCCTGCAATCACAAAGACCACTAATAATTAGTTTTAAGGACCCAGACTTGCTTGGATCCTGTGGCCTTATTAAGTTTATTAACATTTGCAGCGGATTTAGCATCAGAGTTTATGTTAACATTTTTCTTATCAGTATTTATACTATCAGACTTTGTATCAGAACTTACACTAGAAGGAACAATGCTAAATTTCTTTAAAGAAGGTTTTATTTGATAATAATCATAGTACAAACTATGATATTCCTTACAAGTATAAATGGAATACCATAAACTACCACTAATGAAAACAAGGATTTTGTGGCTTATATCTAACAGACTGACTCTTAACTCCTGACTTTGAAGGTAAGGAGTTTATGTTCTTATTCTTCCTGCAAAAAAAAGCCAGATGGTTAGAACTTCCACAGTTATGACATGTTTTTCTAGGAGCATTAGGAACAGGCTTATAATCATTGCTTTTATTTATACCTTCCTTTCCATTCATATTTTTCCTAGGAGACTTTACCTTGTTTATATTCTTAACTTCTTTTAGCTTATGCTTAGGCTGCTTCTTTGTCATTAAGCCCAAGTTTACTTCAGTTGTCTTTTCCTGTTTTAGTTTGTCAGAAGTTAATTCCTCTTTAACATCTGATTTTTCAGTTTCAGACTTTACAGCTATAAACTTAACAGGTTTTAACTTTGGCTTTTGTTTAACAACTATAGGCTTAATTTTCTACAGTTCCTTTATCATTCTTATCATCTCCATAACCTAAGCCCTCTTTCCAGTTTCCACTACTTAACAAATTCTGAGTTGTTCTGCCAGAGTTAGTCCAAGTCCTGATAATCTCTCTTTCCTTTTCTAGCTCAGTTTTTAGAGATTCATTCATTTTAAGTACTTCATCCCTAACATAGAAAGCATCATCTCTATCTTTCTGAGTTTGATGGAACATGACTAACTCTTTTTCTAAATAATAATTCCTCTTTTTACAAGCAAGATTTTCAGAAGTTAATCTTTCACATGTTAAAGTTTGATCTCTATAACTAATTAACATGGTTTTAAGATATTTTCTCAACTCATTAATATCATCAGTATGAAAGGCATAAGTAGTTTGAGGTACCTTTAACTCAGCAGCTTCAGTACTGCTATCAGCATTTGCCATATCAGCATTTGCCATATCAGCATTTGCCATCAGGGCATAGTTCTCCTCACTTTCAGAATCTGAAGTGTCTGTCCAGCTTTTCTTCTTTGTGACAAGAGCCTTGCCTTTGTCACTCTTCATTTTCTTGCAATCAGGAGATATGTGGCCTTTCTCACCACAGTTGTAGCATTTGACATTTGAGTGATCTCCTCTGTCAGACTTCCCTCCTTTGCCTTCAGATTTTCTGAAATTCTTCTTATCAGAACTTGCACCTTTCCTGGAAAACCTTTTTCCCTTCCTGAACTTCCTGTATGCAATCCTTGTGATTCCTTTCACCATAAGAGCACACAACTTCATCATCTCTTCATCAGCATCCATCTCAGGCAAGCTTTCAGTTTCTGAGTCATCATCACTATCAGAACTTGATGACTCAGTATCAGACTTTGTGATGAGCACTTTTCCCTTGCCTTTCCTTGAGGTAGCTGCCTTGGGGGATTCTTCTTCAGCCTTAAGAGCAACTGTCCTTGACTTTCCTCCTTTCCTCTTGCTTCTTTGTTCCATCTCAAGTTCATGAGTCTTGAGCATCCCATAAATTTCATCAAGAGTTGTTTCATCAAGATTATAGTTGTCTCTTATTGTTGTTGCCTTCAAATCCCAGCATTCAGGAAGAGCTAACAGGAATTTAAGGTTTGAATCTTCAATATCATACTCCTTATCAACTAGTGACAAATCACTCAAGAGTTTGACAAATCTATCATATAAATCAGTCAATGACTCATTAGGCTTTGAGTCAAAGTGTTGATACTCTTGAGTGAGTATTGTCTTCCTGTTCTTCTTAATCGAATCAGTTCCCTGGCACCTTGTCTCCAAGGCATCCCATATCTCCTTTGCAGTCTTGCAGTTAACTACCCTGTTTATCATTACATTATCAATGGCACTATGCAGTAAGTGTCGTACCTTAACATTCTTAGCAATTGATGCGATATCTTCAGTAGTGTAATCACTCTTCTCCTTTGGTACAGACTTTGCTGCTTCACCTGCAACTACAACAACGAGTTTTGTTGGCTTGTGAGGCCCTTCATGGATTCTGTCAAGATATTCTGGATCAGTAGCTTCCAGAAACATAGTCATCCTCACCTTCCATATGGGATATTCAGATGGCTTCAGTATGGGAACTCTAATAGCCTCATATTGACTATGGATTTGAGTCTTTGGTGGTTCTTCTGTTTTGGTGGGCTTGGTTGGAGTTTCCGCTTCATACATGATTGTTTTTGGATCTTAAACTATTTGTGTGTTAACAAATAGGCTCTGATACCACTTGTTAGGTCACACACACTGTAGAAGGGGGTTGAATACAGTGTATAGCACAATCAAATCGAATTCAAATAACACAAATAACTTAAATCAGACTTTATTCAATGCAATAAACTCTGTTACAATATGGAACTGTCCTCTCTCAGTGATGAACAAATAGCACGAGAGCTGCTAGGGTTACAATGAATAATATTCTCGATAATGATAACACTTATAGTGTAAACCCTATGTCTGTGTTTTTATAACACAGTTACAAGATAATCGCTAATTGATATGGAATATAATTTTGCTTCCTAAAATATATCAATCATATATCTTTTCTTCCAAGTATTCCATTCTTCATAGAATTCCTTCTTCATGCATATCTCTTCTTACATTTGTCTCGATCTTCTTTTCTTTCAATCAGCCGCCTTCCTTATCTGAAAGTTTCCTTTAAGTTCTGATATTATCTCCTGAACCTTAAGTACTGATCACTTAAGTTATGACTTTAGTATAAGTGCTGATTTCAGTTAAGTACTGATTTGTCCTGTTTAAGTAAGATCTCAAAACTAAACATAAATCATATTAGTCATGACATTATCAAATATATCTAATAGTCTACATCATCAAACTCCCTTTGTATAGTCTGAACAATACGCCATAGATGGGCTAATAAGACACTCATTTTACGTTATCTTAGGCCCGTTTTATGTTGCAATAGGCCTATTGTAACACCAAATCACCATTTCATCCGCAAATGTTGTCATTGCTATCTAATGTAATGTTTTGATTATCAACCATAACACAACTAAAAACAGTACCTTAGGGAGATAGAGTAACACTAGATAAATCAAACGTAATGGCAATTCAGTGTTACCTCAGCATTTGAAAAAATCATGTGGGACCCACTTGACTGGATTGCCACGTAGGCAGCCACGTCATATAGAGGGACCCACTGCCACGTGGACAACCACGTGGATCGTCTCATCAAGTGGGACCCCACTGCCACGTCATCAAGTGGGGCCCACTGCCACATCATCAAGTGGGGCCCACTGCCACATCATCAAGTGGGGCCCCACTGCCACGTCATCAAGTGGGACCCACTGCCACGTCATCAAGTGGGGGCCCACTGCCACGTGGCAGTGGACCCCACATGTGGGGCCCACTTTTTGAGGCCTCAGCATGTGGGACCCACATGTGGGCCCACTTTTATTACTGTTAGGTCACACACACACTGTAGAGGGGGTGAATACAGTGTATAGTACAATCAAATCGAACTTTAAGAACTTAAGTAACAGAAAACAAACTTTATTGAAACAATAAACTCTGTTACAGTATGGAACTGTTACCTCTCAGTGATGAACAAATATCACGGGAGCTGCTAGGGTTACAATGAATAATCTTTTCTAATAATGATAACACTTATAGTATAAACCCTATGTCTGTGTTTATATACTACACAGTTACAAGATAATCGCTAATTGATATGGAATATAATTCTGCTTCCTAAAATATATCAATCAGATATCTTTTCTTCCAAGTATTCCATTCTTTACAGAATTCCTTCTTCATGCATATCTCTTCTTATGTTTATCTTGATCTTCTTTCCTTTAATCAGCTACTGTCCTTATCTGATTATCCTTAAGCACTTAAGTTCTAATATCTATCTTCTGATGATTATCTCCTGATAACATACGTACTGATATCCTTAAGTCCTGACTTCCAGTATAAGTACTGATCAACAGTTAAGTACTGATTTATCCTGTTCAGTAAGATCTAAAAGCTAAACATAAAACATATTAGCCATGACATTATCAAATATATTTAACAATCTCCCCCAACTTGTAAATTAACATAATATACAAGTTTAACAGATATTTGATGATGTCAAAAATATTAAGTACAAATGCATGAGAATTAGACTAGATAACTACAACTTACAGTCCTTAAAGCTTTTACCAATTTCAACTTCTGATAACAACTTCAGTCTGTATAAATATCATAATTTAAGCAGTTCTAGATCTTCGACTTGGCTTCATCATTTTCTGATCTCTCTGATGTCAGGAGTTATTCTGAGATAGTTCTTCAACAAACATTTCTCAGCATATCTTAGTTCATCAATTATTCTCCTTTTAACATCTTTAAGCTCTGCAGTATCTTCACCAGTTTGAAAGATTGCAGCTCTGAGATCATTGATCTTTGCTTTTCTCAACTCCTGATCTAGTCTTATGACATAAGCTTTGTCAGACTCTAGATTGAATTCAAGTCCCTTAATACCAAGATATGTTCTGATCTATGCAGTATTAGACTTCATATCAACAATATCACCATTGTGATCTCTGTACTTTGGAACATATATGCTGTCAGACTTAACAGAATAAAGCCTTTTCTGTCTCTGAATCTGTTCTTTTAAGTAGTTTGCAGCAGTCTCTGTTATTCTGTCATCCACTTGAAGTAAGAAAAGTACATGCTCCAATTCTTCAAAATACTTCAATGGAATGGCATTTTGTCTTATATGATAAACCCTACCATCTGTCATGAAATACAACATGATGTATTCTTTCAAGTAGGTATGGTAAACCATCTGTACAGATTCCAGTTGATTCAATCTCTCAGGAGTTGCTCCAATACCTGGTTCACTCAAGGAAGTTGGATCATTGGTAGTGTTGTGTACTCTTCTTTCATCAGCACTTCCCAATCCAGTTTTATCTCTAGCTTCCTTTCCAGTAACTACTCTTGCTTCAAAACCACTTGCAGTAGTCTTCAAAGATTGAGTCTGTTTTGCTTTAGTGAATCCTGGTAGGAGTGTCTTTGATCTATTTTCTGATATCAAGTTAACTTGAGCTCTGTCAGAGGTTACTTGCTTCTTTTGAATATCAGAACTTACAATTTCTTGACTCTGAACAACTTGAGCCATGTCAGAGGTTGTTTTAAGAACTTTTCTTGAAGTCAGAGCAAGATCATCTTTTTTATCAGTAATTTCTTCTTCCTCAGGAGGTACATAAGCCTTGATAGGTTCACCAACCTTTTCTTTACCCTTGGATCTTGGATCTATCTGTGGTTGTGATCTAGCCAACGTTGCTTCAGTATATGTCCTTTCTTTGATCACAATGCCTTTGAGTTTTGGAAGTGACTTATTATCAGAAGCTTCAAATTTAGATGTGACTTTCTCTGATTTAAGTCTGGCTTCTTCTTCCTTTAAACTTTCCAAGTCCATTCCTGGATTTTCTTGAAGAAATAATTGTCTTGACATTTCCTCATCAAGATCTAGAAGTTCATCAGAACTTATCCTTTTACCAGCAGCAGAACTTATTCTTTTCCCAGTATCAGAACTTGTCCTGTGACTAGCTTGTCTTGATGTAAACCTTCTACCTTGACTATGACCGCTACCCATTCCAGAGTATCCTTGATCATTATTTCCATCATCCTTTCCTTGCAGTGTCTTGTTATTGTTGCATTTGGACTTAATTACCTTCTCCCCCTTTTTGGCATCAGCAGGTAGTAAAAGAGAGATAAGTAATTCCACTGAGGATTGGATTTCAGTAAGTTGCGATTGCTGAGAAGCTTGATTTATCAGAATGGCATCAATCTGAGCTTGTTGTTTCTCTTGAGTTTTCTCAATATAAGCAATCCTGTCAATGGTAGGTTGAAAGAACTTTTTCTTTTCAATTTTCCAAACTTGTTCTTGTTTGATAAAGTTCTCCTGAATCTTGTATAGCTCTGCATGAGTAGTTGAATGAAGACCTTGTAGATGTTTAATACTCAATGCAGTGACTCTAAGCTGGGTTTTTAAATCATCAGAATTTAACATTTCATCAGCTTTAGTCAAGTGCTCAGTAAGATGTATTGCAGTTGGAACACATGAAACCGAGTTCCATTCCTTAGTCCACTCCTGACCTGCAGGAGTTTCACTCCAAGGTACTGGTGCATCCCTGATAACAAACTCCTTTACCAGTTCAGACTTAGGAAGATTCGGTTGAGGAGTATGTCCTGAAGGACCTGCTTCATTAGCATCTACAGTTGGAGCAGCGTTACCAGTATCTCCAGCATTTGCAGCATCAGAACTTAAAGAATCAGTATCTTCTGATAAGACAACAGTGTGAGTAGCAATGGAGGCTTCAGCATCCTCTAATTGCTGATCTGATACTAAGTTCTAATCAACAGCCATATCCTGATGCTCACCTGATGCTCACCTAAAGTCTGATCATCAGCATCTTGATGCAGAGAAGGTGTTGTTGATAACTCTGGAGTTTGAACAACATCAGTAACAGGTGTTGTGGAAGGATTATTTGCTGTTGGAGCTTCTAAAAGAAATACTACAGACACAACCAAGTGTTGAACCTCAATATCAGCACTTATGCCTGGATCAACAAGAGACACAGATGGTGAGTTAGCCTTGTCAGATACAGCTTCCTGAGATGGAGTTAATGGAGAAGAAGTGACTGGAGCAAATTCCTTGTCTTGTGAGATCAGAGATTCCTGATCCCCTTCCTTAGCTGCTTCCTCTTCATCATCTGAAACTGGCCTTTGTGCCCTCTGTTTCTTGTACTTCCTTGTTGATGTGGATTCCTTGGGAGTTTCAGGAACTATCATTCGTCTAAGCCTCTTGAGAAGCCTAGAACCCCCAATTTCAGAATCCTTCTGAGAAACCTCTTTCTCAGCTTCAGAAACAACAGGTTCTCGAGAAGAAACCTGTTCCTCAGAATCAGATTCATCTCTCAATACAATCCTCCTTCTCTTTTGAGATGTTTGAGGCATAGTTTTTGTCCTCTTTGGCTTGGAGGATGAGGGTTGAACAGTCTGTGAAGTAGAGAGATAGGATTTGAGATAATTCCTGAGGGTAGGTTGAGTAGTATGAGTGGTAGGTGCTGAGGATGATGGTTTTTGGGTGTTTGTGGTTGGTTGGAAATCAAAGTAAACAGATCTATAAGTATCAGGATCAGCATTTACTAGGATCTGTTTTACAGACTGAGGAATCTGTAATGGTCTAACCACTTTTTTCTTAGTATCAGCATTTACCAGATCATTAAAGTATCGTTTTGCAACCTTAAAAGGTGGGGTTTGGGCCCTGACAGGTAGAATTAATTCCACCTCATCTCCCTAGACTTTGAAAAAAAATAACAGTCATTGGAAAGAGGAATCATGTTTTAAAACGCACAAGAAACAAGAAACAGTGGACTGTTCAAGGACAAATACCATTAATCCTAATCATAGTGACTATTAATCTTCCACTTCAACATATTCTAGTTCGAACTGAGACTGTTATTAAATTTTATTCACAGATAAGCCAAGTAAAGGATTAGACTGAGAAATCAGAACTTAGACCTATACTAGAACTTAACAGTCATCAGAACATAATTTCTTAACTCGAAAAAGGAATGCCCATCTTAGTAAATACTCATACAAGTTCTGAGTTATAGACTTCAGAACTTAATCATTAGAACATGTAACTAGAACTTGTCCTCAGAATTAGTGCAATGTGACACAATGACTGTTTATCTAAAATAACATAGACCACCACAGAAATTTTCATCATTCAGATGGAGTGATTAGTGTGTGCATTAAGCTAAATAACAGACAAAGAGTAAAGTCTGATTCACTTCAGTACATCTTAGAAATAAGGCATAACTAAAATTTTGCTAAGGAGCTGTCATTGTCCTGAAACCTACTGATGAATGAGTTTATGCTTGAGTCCACCTCAACTGTTTTGTGCTAATTTTATGCATCTTTTGAAATTCTATTTTACAGTGGCTTCTCAGTGTAAGTGAGTCACGACTGTTTATCAGAATTTATGCTATTATCAGAGTATTTCTCCAGTAATCATAGAGTGTGAAAAGTCACCAAGAAAATATTTTGCTTTTCTAATGCATATTTACTTAATACCAACAATGCACTTGGGTCGTCCCTTCCATATTTTTACTCTAGATCTCAAAGGAGTACCTGATTTTATCTTTTGATCTTTTTGCTTTTTCTTTTGATAAGTGAGGTTTATTAGCACTTAGTACATTCAGCAGTTTTACTAGTATCAGAACTTAACATATGAGTAGCATTATTCTAATTTTTGACTTAGTAATAAGATATACAAAGTAAACTTAACTAAGCTCAATTATCAGAATTTGCTAGTGTCATAAGATTTCCACTGAAATAATTACTTCCTACATGGAATCATTTGTTTATTGAAGACT
Source organism: Apium graveolens (assembly GCF_009905375.1). Lineage (NCBI taxonomy): Eukaryota > Viridiplantae > Streptophyta > Magnoliopsida > Apiales > Apiaceae > Apium > Apium graveolens. The sequence goes on from NC_133649.1 coordinate 77,343,563, forward strand.
ACTAGGTCAGTATCTAGCACAGTTATCCTCATAGGATTGAATAGGTACTAGAACAGACATATCACTTATCAGAGTTTAGAAACATATATCAGACAACAGTCAGTACTTAAAGACATTTATCAATGAAGCACATAATATACAATGAGATTAATTCTGTAAATACTGAGCATAAAGTCTGATAACACAGAACAAGTCTAAGCAGATTTAGAGAAAGAACCTGAAACCATTCCAAGTTCATTTACCAATCTTGTAAAAGTAGCTTCACACAGTGGTTTTGTGAAGATATCTGCCAGTTGTTGATCTGTGGGAACAAAATGCAATTCCACTGTACCTTCATCCACATGTTCCCTGATGAAGTGGTACCTGATGCTGATGTGCTTTATCATAGAGTGTTGAACTGGATTACCTGTCATAGCAATAGCACTTTGATTATCACAGTAAATAGGGATTTTGAAATATGTTAACCTATAATCCAGTTACTGATTCTTCATCCAAAGAATCTGTGCACAACAGCTTCCTGCAGCAATATACTCTGCTTCTACAGTTGATGTGGAAATTGACTTTTGTTTCTTGCTGTACCAAGAAACCAATCTGCCTCCAAGAAATTGGCAGCTTCCACTTGTGCTTTTCCTGTCAATTTTGCACCCTGCAAAATCTGCATCTGAGTAACCTATTAGTTTAAAATCTGATTCTCTAGGATACCATAATCCCAGAGCAGCTGTTCCTTTAAGATACTTAAAGATTCTTTTTACAGCTGTTAAGTGAGGTTCTCTTGGATCTGCTTGAAATCTTGCACAAAGACAGGTAGCATACATGATATCAGGTCTACTAGCAGTTAGATAGAGTAGAGAGCCAATCATACCTCTGTAGTCAGTAATATCTACTGATTTACCGGTATCCTTATCCAGTTTTGTAGCAGTGGCCATTAGAGTGGATGCACTTGAACAATCTTGCATTCCAAATTTCTTCAGCAAGTTTCTGGTGTACTTGGTTTGACAAATAAAAGTGCCTTCCTCATTCTGCTTGACTTGAAGGCCCAGAAAATAGCTAAGTTCCCCCATCATACTCATCTGATATCTTGACTGCATTAGTTTGGCAAACTTCTTGCAAAGTTTGTCATTTGTAGATCCAAAAATGATATCATCAACATAAATCTGGACCAGAAGTAAGTCCTTTCCATGGTTGAGGTAGAACAGTGTTTTGTCTATTGTCCCTCTGTTGAATTCACTTTCCAGAAGAAACTGAGCTAAAGTCTCATACCATGCTCTAGGAGCTTGCTTAAGTCCATAAAGTGCTTTATCAAGCCTGTAGACATAATCTGGATGTTTGGTATCTACAAAACCTGGAGGTTGTTCAACATATACCTCTTCCTCCAATTCTCCATTGAGAAAAGCACTTTTCACATCCATTGGAAAGACAGTAAACTTTTTGTGAACAGCATAAGCCAAAAATATCCTTATGGCTTCTAACCTAGCAACTGGTGCAAATGTTTCATCTTAATCAATTCCCTCCTGTTGAGAATATCCTTTTGCAACCAGCCTTGCCTTATTCCTTGTAATTATGCCATCACTGTCAGTTTTGTTTCCGAATACCCACTTTGTACCAACAACAGATCTATTCTTTGGTCTTGGCACTAGGGTCCAGACTTTGTTTCTTTCAAATTCATTCAACTCTTCCTACATTGCTTGCACCCAATCAGCATCTTGAAGAGCTTCTTCCACTTTCTTTGGCTCAGTCTGAGAGAGAAAAGAATTGTAAAGACATTCATTTGAAGTACCTGTTCTAGTTCTAACACCTGCATCAGGATTTCCAATTATCAAATCAGGTGTATGTGATTTTGTCCACTTCCTTGAAGATGGAAGGTTTTCTCTAGAACTGGATGCTCCCCCATGATCCATGCTATCTTCATTTTCATTTTCTGATGCTCCCCCTGAAACTGTGCTCTCTGAGTTGGATTCTTCAGTATTTAGATTTTCAGCACTATCAGAACTTGGCTTATCAGAACTTGACCAATCAGAACTTGAAGAGCCAGATGTAGGTTCTGATGTTTCTTGAGCTGTGGTAGGATCTTGAGTATGCTCCCCCTGCATAGGTGCATCTTCCTTTGATGTAGTCTCCACAGTTTCAATAACATCAGAGTTTAATCCATCAGAGTTTACAGTATCAGGACTTAGACTTTCAGGATTTTCTGTAACAGAATTTGAGTCTTCATTTTCAAATCTCAGCTGATCATGGTCAATGAAATCTTCAAGACCAGTAATCTTTTTGTCATCAAAAGAGACATTGATAGATTACATGACCACTCTTGTTCTCAAATTATAGACTCTAAAGGCTTTTGTGGAAAGTGGATATCCAACAAAGATTCCTTCATCAGCTTTTAGATCAAACTTTGATAGCTGTTCAGGATGAGTCTTGAGAACAAAACACTTGCATCCAAATACATGAAAATATTTCAGATTTGGCTTCTTTTTCTTCACCATCTCATATGGTGTTTTTCCATGCTTGTTAATGAGTGTTGCATTTTGAGTAAAACAAGCAGTTTGCACAGCTTCAGCCCAGAAATAGGTTGGAAGCATTGCTTCTTCAAGCATTGTACGTGCAGCTTCAATGAGAGTTCTATTCTTCCTTTCAACAACTCCATTTTCCTGTGGAGTTCCAGGAGCAGAAAATTCCTGTTTTATTCCATGGCTTTTGCAGAACTCTTCCATTATCAAATTCTTGAACTCAGTGCCATTATCACTCCTTAAAATTTTCACAGAATCTTTGACCATTTTATCCAGCTGTTTGACATGATCAATCAAGATAGATGGAGTTTCACTTTTTGTGTGCAAGAAATACACCCATGTGTATCTGGTGAACTCATCCACTATGACCAATGCATACTTCTTCTTTGCAATAGACATGACATTTACTGGACCAAATAGATCAACATGTATTAGATGATAAGGCTCAAGAATTGATGATTCAGTCTTGCTCTTGAATGAAGATTTTCTTTGTTTGGCTTTCTGACATGAATCACAAAGACCATCAGGAGCAAATACTGTGTTTGACAATCCTCTGACAAGATCTTTCTTGACCAGTTCATTTATATTGTTGAAATTTAAATGAGAGAGTTTCTTATGCCAATTCCAGCTTTCTTCGATTGATGCTCTACTCATTAGACAGATTGCAGAACCATCAGTACTTGTTGAAAGCTTAGCTTCATAAATGTTACCACGCCTGTATCCTTTCAGAACAACTTTGCCTTTAGATTTACTCACAATTTCACAGTGTTCTTCAAAGAAATCAACATGATAACCTCTGTCACAGATTTGACTTATACTCAGTAGGTTGTGTTTAAGTCCTGAGACTAGAGCTACTTGTTTAATTATGACATTTCCAAGATTGATATTGCCATATCCCAATGTTTTTCCAATGTTGCCATCTCCATAAGTAACACTTGGGCCAGCTTTCTCCACAAAGTCTGATAGCAGGGCCTTATTTCCAGTCATATGTCCTGAACATCCACTGTCCAGAACTAGAATATTTTTCCTGTTGCCCTTTGTTTCAGCAGCTTCAGAACTGCTCTCAGCACTTTCTTTATCAGCATTTGCCATCAATGCATAGTTTTCCTCACTTTCAGAGTCTGAGGTGTCTGTCCAGCTTTTCTGCTTTGTGACAAGAGCCTTGCCTTTGTCACCCTTTACCTTCTTGCAGTCAGGAGATATGTGGCCTTTCTCACCACAGTTATAGCATTTAACATTGGTGTAATCTCCTCTGTCAGACTTTCCTCCTCTGCCTTCAGATCTTCTGAAATTCTTTTTATCAGAACTTATGCCTTTCCTGGAAAACTTCTTTCCCTTCCTGAACTTCCTGTATGCAATCTTTGTGATTCCTTTCACCATAAGAGCACACAGCTTCATCATCTCCTCATCAGCATCAGTCTCAGGCAAGCTTTCAGAATCTGAGTCATCATCACTCTCAGAACTTGATGACTTAGTATCAGACTTTATGAAAAGAGCTTTACCCTTGTCTTTCTTTGAGGAAGCTGCTTTGGGGAATTCTTCTTCAGCCTTAAGAGCAATTGTCCTTGACTTTCCTCCTTTCCTCTTGCTTCTTTGTTCCATCTCCAGCTCATGAGTCTTGAGCATTCCATAGATTTCGTCAAGAGTTGTTTCATCAAGATCGTAGTTCTCTTATTGTCGTTGCCTTCAAATCCCAGCATTCAGGAAGAGCTAACAGGAACTTAAGGTTTGAATCTTCAATATCATACTCTTTATCAACCAATGACAAATCATTCAAAAGTTTGACAAATCTATCATATAAATCATTCAATGACTCATTAGTCTTTGAGTCAAAGTGTTCATACTCTTGAGTGAGTATTGTCTTCCTGTTCTTCTTAATTGTGTCAGTTTCCTGACACCTTGTTTCCAGAGCATCCTATATCTCCTTAACAGTCTTGCAGTTGATTACCCTGTTTGACATTACATTATCAATGGCACTATGCAGTAAGTGTCGTACCTTAGCATCCTTAGCAATTAATGCTATGTCCTCAGCAGTATAATCACTCTTCTCCTTTGGTACGGTCTTTGCTGCTTCACCTGCAACTGCAATAGCGAGTTTGGTTGGTTTGTGAAGACCTTCCTTGATTCTATCAAGGTATTCTGGATTTGTTGCTTCCAGGAACATGGTCATCCTTACCTTCCATATGGGATATTCAGATGGTCTCAGTATGGGAACTCTGATGGTCTCATACCGACTCTGAATTTGTGTCTTTGGTGGTTCCTCAGTTTTGGTAGGCTTAGTTGGAGTTTCTGTGTCCGACATGATTGTGTTTGGATCTTTAACTGTATGTATGTTAACAGATAGGCTCTGATACCAATTGTTAGGTCACACACACACTGTAGAGGGGGTGAATACAGTGTATAGTACACTCAAATCAAACTTTAAGAACTTAAGTAACAGAAAACAAACTTTATTGAAACAATAAACTCTGTTACAGTATGGAACTGTTACCTCTCAGTGATGAACAAATATCACGGGAGCTGCTAGGGTTACAATGAATAATCTTTTCTAATAATGATAACACTTATAGTGTAAACCCTATGTCTGTGTTTATATACTACACAGTTACAAGATAATCGCTAATTGATATGGAATATAATTCTGCTTCCTAAAATATATCAATCAGATATCTTTTCTTCCAAGTATTCCATTCTTTACAGAATTCCTTCTTCAGGCATATCTCTTCTTATGTTTATCTTGATTTTCTTTCCTTTAATCAGCTACTGTCCTTATCTGATTATCCTTCAACACTTAAGTTCTGATATCTAACTTCTGATGATTATCTCCTGATAACATACGTACTGATATCCTTAAGTCCTGACTTCCAGTATAAGTACTGATCAACAGTTAAGTACTGATTTATCCTGTTCAGTAAGATCTGAAAGCTAAACATAAAACATATTAGCCATGACATTATCAAATATATCTAACAATTACTGACGTAACAGTAAACAAGTCTAATGTAACACTGTATTTTGGCAAAAGAAACACAAATTTAGATTCTGTAACAGTGATAAATATAGCTATTATAACACTAATAGATAACATTTCGAAATGTAGTTTTGATAAACACATTACTGCCATTAGCAAAATAACAATTCAACCATACCAAAACATATTTCCCCAACAAACTAGTCTTACACCATTCAGAACACCAAATTCGCCAACATAATAACCACTTCGCCAAAATTATAGTACGATTCACTACATTACTCCACCAAAATCATACTAACAAGAACACCAAACAATCCCTAAATTCCAACACCAACCAAACCAAATAAACACCATCCACCACCAATTACAGTGAGTACCAAAAGTTATAAACCAACAATTCAAAAGTCTAAATAACATAACTGTCCATACTATTAACTCAAGCTAATGCTTGTAAAGAGAAATAACTAAGAAGAAGTCCGGGCAGTCCCGGCAGTCTTAGAAGTCCCGGCAGTTCCGACAGTCATTGGTGTACCATTTTCATCATCCTCGCTTGAAATATTAGCATCAACTTCTCCAATGTCCAGATTCAAGCCTGGATTAGCTGCTGCGATCTTTTTGAGAATAACTGACAAGTTATCCTGCACTTTCTTGGAAACCTTTTCTTCCAGTTCAGCCTCAAGTTCTCCCCTGATCTTTGCAGTCAAATCTTCCAAATAAGTGTCTGCAGGAGCCGAATCTGATTCCATCGCTTTCTTGTTCTTTCTCTACAAGAAAAATGTTGTTAAATATTAATCAATTTTACCATAGAATTGTGCTACACAACTACACAACTACTAACAAGGTTTGCATTAAGGTGGCCTATACTAATACTTAACAGCCTTTTATTTCCGCTAAGTCTCTTATGTTATTTGTTTTACCAAATAAATTAAACCAACAAAACATATTTGGCAAAGCATTTTTGTATCTCTTATTTTTCAAGAAATAGACAAATTGAACTAAATAAACTACCTTTATTTACCGTGCAGCATTTAACCTCCATAAAAAAAGTAAAGTACTTACGTTTCTTTTTTGCGGAGCAGTCGTAGTCTTGTATGTTCGGCCATCTTGTTTATGAGATTGCAAATAAATTTCAGCTTGTGATGGCGAGGCGAGATTAGGATCAGTCTCTTTCTGTTATAGAGCACAAAAGAAAAAGACAAGGTTATCTAGCTCAAAGTTACCACATAAGTATAGATTTACTTAAGAAAAATTGCACATCAACTATTTAAAAAATGCCTAAGCACTAACAGTCAATCAAAGGATTTATGAACAAACAACGAGGTAGTCATTACTATTCAGTAGACACAATCCAAGTGTGTACAGGAAGTCAATGATGGCAATATTAATGCAGTTCTGAAATTGAATATCTAAATTCAAGCAAATACTAGCAAAAAATAGACATGCATCTGATTTCTGAAGAATTAAAGCACAAAAATGTTTGATGGCACTTGACATGAATAACTAAATTATTGTGTCTGCGAGCTCTATTTTATTGGTTTTTTCGGATTGTTCACAGTGAATTATTTAGCTTCTTAATTAAATTTGTAATAATCTGAATATCATAACTAATCAGACAACTAAATAATTGCTAGTTATAATGATTATATCGACAAGGACAGATACATTATTTAAAAAATGGGGGGTGTGTTCTAACATGTCCCATTTTAAAATTGGATTTAAGAACATGTCCCCATATAATTAAATTATAAATTTATCCTATAATCAAAATTTAATCCAATTTAACTTAATCATGGGGCCGTAATTATAATATCAAAATAAAAGGGGAAATATTCATAAATGTACTAGTTAATTTAGGAATCATACCAACTTCTCTCCAACTTCTGCACTACTGTTGGCACCCTGATTGTGTGGGTCAGTTACCGAAGCGCGGATTACTTTGTTATCATGTGCTAATTCCTGTAAAAAAAATGCACAATCCAGTTTGAGAATCTTTAAAATCATTAAAATCATATTAAAAAGAAGCACGAAGGCACCTTCACCGACTCATCTCCCCAATACTTTATCAGCAATTTAAAATCCTCGAGCGAAATCTCCTTGGGCCTATGTTCAAGCCTTTCATCATCAGTGGCATGCTGTGTGTAATGCTTTGCCTTCATCCGAGACTTGTAAGTCCTCCAGCATCTATTAATTGTCTCATAAACCCATGACTGAGCTTCATTCGGAATAATATAATGGTCCTAATATATAATAAACTCAAGATCAATAAAATGAAGGGGTTAATTGAAAAATAAATGAAACTGAGGTTTAGGTAATAGAATTTACCCGATTATAGTCCCACATTTTCTTCTTCAATTGTTCAGGAACCAGGCGCCAGTTGACATAAGTAAGAGAGACATTGTCCTTTGCAACTGTTCCGAGAAAATTACTCAGCTCTCTCGTAACATTTCCGTCTCTTGAAACAGGTACATTTTGTTTGTTCAAAAAAATCACCGGTCTTTCATCACGTGTCCTTGCGTGAACAGTTAGCAGTTTTGTCCTTCCTCTCCATTTTTTGGGCTTTGGTACTTCATAGTACATGCACACAAAAAAAAGGTGACAGCGAATTTAATAATTAAATAAATTCTTACTGCCTCTCCATCAATAAATAATTAGTGTGCATAATTCATGCGTAGTTATATTTAGAAAGTAAAAGTACCTGCTTCAGTTTCTTCCTCAATAACATTTTCCGAATTAGAAGCGTGCACATTCTCGGTTGTTGGAGGAAGAATGCCCTGCTTTTGACGTTCCCGTATTGCTAAATAAGCAGATACAGACCCACGTGATTCTGAATTGCTCGCGGATTTTAAGATTTTACTACATGTTGGTTTCAGGAGCTTAGATTTACTGGTCATTTCCTTGTCAGATGTTTTACCAGCTTGCGATGGTTCATTTTCTGTTGCAGCGGTGACATTAGCTCGCGAACGAGTTCTTGGTCCAAGGGGGACATAGTTCTTTTTCTTCCCATTCTTCGTTCTCTACAATTATTAGGATTTCATTATTAGGATTGCAAATATAATGTGAGGCCAAAGCAATAAAGAGTATATAATAAAAACAAAATATATAGGAAAGTTGATAGAGTGATAAACAAAATATCAGGTCTTAAACGAATAAAAAAAGACAAATTACACTCTTGAGAAACAGAACATGATTACTTAAGTATGAAAAATCTCTATTTGAACCCTTTAGTTTCACCTTTCAGCAAAGACTCAAAAGCTTGAAATTATCTAGAGAATTCAGAAAATACAAGGAAGGCCAAAGTAATGAAGACTGTAAAATATATCCATACCTCAGATGAATCATCACTATCATGTTCGTCCTCACTTTTCGGATTATAATCATCATCATCCGGAGAGGCTTTGTCTTTTTCTTTGGATTTCTCAATAACTGTTGCTGATCGAGCTCTCAAATCAACCACTAATTTTTTGATCCCAAGTTCTTCCAACCTTCTATCATTTTCCTTCATTCGATTATGTCTTTCTTGCTCACAGGCTGGTAGCGGTGGGGGGGGGGGCACCTGCAATAATTATAAATCAACACTGTTATTAGTGTAGCTCAACTATGCATTGTACTTTCTTTCTAAAAATTTGGAAGGAGTGTTTAAGTGAATATTACAAGTGTTACAGTCCAGGTTAGAAGAAAAGGAAGAGGAACATTGACAAGGATACCTCGATGTCAGGTATAGCAAGTTCAAGGGGACATCTTACTTGGCGTGCATCACCTTGTAGCTGATCTTTCATTTTCTCATTATTTTGCAAAGTACGGGGTTTTTTTCTTTTGATTTCGGTCAGTGGTGGGGGCAACTACAATAATTTATGAAGACAAGGTCAGTGATTAAATTGACACAATACAACAATAATCATTATAACTTATGTTTTTAAGAAGGAAAATTAAAAAAAATACCTCTTTATCCGGAATAATATCATCTTGTAACTGCAGTTTCCTTCTAGCAGACCCTTTATCGTTTTCTTGCCCAGCAGCTGCATCTTGCTGAGTAGGCAACAGAGCTGGCGATGATCGTAACGCATACCTCCGACTGGGCTCAGGTGTCTTCTTAACAATCTTCCTTGGATTCTGCTTTTGCTGGAGTTCATGTGTGGTTATATATTTCCGCTTTTGTATTTTCTTTGGTGAAACTGTATTTATGCAAGAAAAAATCCAAGTCAAAGAATTATCTTCAACTAATATGGACATCCAAGTCCCATTATGCATATATAAAGAGATACAGAAATATATAGAGATGTGTATTTAATGGGGACCTAATTATTTATCAGCAATAGGCATACCCCTTATTTTCTATCTCAGACACGCAACATATATTGTACAGTTTCAGTCTTGACCAAAAAATTAAATGCCTATTTGTCGTATTTTAAGTCACCTTCTTATTTTACATGCTTTTTAGAATTATAACTTGTCTCAAATGCAATTTCATTCACAGAGTTGGTCGAAACTAAATCTAAAAATATTTATACACCACATAATTTGTAAAATACGTGACTAAGTTAAGAGGTCCAGCATAAATGTATACCTTCAAACAGGCTTTTCCTCGGCCTGACAATCACGTGTGGCTGCATATCACACAACGGCTCAATTGCAGGGTCAACAACTGTGTCTACATAAAGCTTGACCTCTTCGCTATCGTTGCACTTTTCTATCTCTTGAATGATGTCCATGTCAGTTCTCAGCAGCTTCCAACTACCATGTTTTCCTTCTTTTGCATAGACTCCTCCGATTTCATTGAGTTTGAGGAGATTCTTCACCTCCTCCATCAGATCATTATAAGCCCACATATCAGCATCTACATTATAAATAGTCAATCAATCTCCACCAGAGTAACTTGTCCTCCGAAACTCCCCACCGTCGTACAATCCAATATTAACGTGTTTTTCTGCTATCGTGCACAGAGTTCAAAGAGATGTCAATGGCTGACCATTAAACAAAAACATTTCAAATGTATCTCTGCCAAATCCTAGTATGCCATAAACACATATCTCGAACTAATTGGTAAACATATATTAGATCAAATAATAAACAGCAAAATATTCATGAATTGGCACTCGACACAAATAATCACAGCAAGCAATGCAACAAACATAATTTCGATCACAAAAAGATATTAAGCATCTACTTCATATCCTATATTTGTTTTTATTACACGTGTAGGATATTTGCAGCTAACATACAAGATTATAAAAATAAGAAAAAATAGTTATCATATGCATCTACTGAATCAACTAAATTACAGTAAGGAGATTTAATCCCAACACTACGAACTATAACAAGGGCATGCTGAACTTACCAAGACAATAAATATAAACTACAAATCAGACGACGACGACAACAAATTTAAAGTACAAAGATGGATTTCATTGAATAATTCATGGAAGAAATAAATTAAGATATTCAATTACATCTAAATAGTCCAAACACAGAGAAAATACAAAATGAAGTTCACTGCTGTGATTAATTTTAAACTTATAAATGTTTAGCAGTTTGGTTGCTTTATTTATCGGGAATGGGAACTCTTGTTGTGGGGATATCATCTCTGCACCAACTCATTTCATCAACACGAGTTTGAAGTTCACAAACAAATTCAGTCTCACGGAGATCAGTATCGTTGACATCTTCATGTGCATCCACGTTTTCATTATCACACCACTCCCTCGGTAGTTTCTTAATTACGTAATGTACATTCTTTTCGATTGGACCTTCCACATAAAAAACTTGTTGCACTTGTTTAGCCAGGACATGAGGATCAGATTTATGGCATAACCTATTGAAATTTACTCGAATGTGACAGTGTGGATCTTTTTGTTGTTGGTACCAACGACACTTAAATAGGATAACTGTAAATAATCCCCAGTAATCAAGTTCTATGATATCTTCTATCGATCCGTAGTAGCAGACATCCCCAACTATAGGGTTCTCGTCTCTAGAACTAGAGAAACTAGTTGTTTGTGCAGTCAAATATACACCACTGTTTTATGTTGTGCATCGAGAATCTCTATCACTTATGTGGAATCGATAGCCATTAACAACATAACCAGTAAACCTTCTAGCTGTTCGATTAGGCCCCAAAGCAAACACCCCCAAGTCAGATGAAACCTCCACCATTTTCCCAACCTCTTCTCGTAACCAGTCCCAGAATTCTGCCGTGTGTCTTCGTGCCCTCTTGTATCTGTTCGTATTTGCGTGGCTGTCCACCAAGGCTTGATGTTCCCTAAAATTATACTAAGTTAAAACAGTGCAGAAAAGAAAAAGTTCTTGAATTATGAATTAAAATTATTTACGTTAGAGCTTATTAAGCTTACTCGAGGAGCCTCTCTACTTCTTTGTTACCAGTATTGAACAAAATATAGCGATGACTTGCCTTCCAATCAACATCTTCCAAATGAATAATAGTTCCATCTTTATTCCTTCTCGTTCCGATATGATATTCAGCTTGTGTTGGCCCTCTTTCGAAAACTGTTGAGCACATGTTGTTTTTTGTTGTTTCATCAGCAGCCAAAAATCTTGAACAAAAGGTTACACATTCTTCGGCTATGTAATCTTCTGCAATAGAACCTTCCGGCTTACTTCTATTACGAACGTATGATTTCAATTTTGCAAGATAACGCTCTATTGGGAAAATGTTTCGAAGGTGCTGAGGTCCCCCAAGTCTAACTTCTCTAGTTAGATGAACAAGCAAGTGCACCATTATGTCGAAGAAAGCTGATGGAAAAATCATCTCAAATTGGCAAAGTACCTCGACGATTTCAGTTTCCAACTTCTTAAGCTCCTCCAAATCGATAACCTTGCTCCATAGAGCTCTAAGGCAGGCACTCAATTTCATCAAAGGTACTGCAACCTCAGCCTTTGTAGTTTTTTTGATGGCAAACTGCAACAAGTAGTGGAGTATGAAATGAGCATCATGGCTCTTATACCCCACTACTTTCCTCTCTTCTGTGTGCACATATCGCCCTATGTTGGAGGCACAACCGTACGACAATTTAGAGTTTTTCAACACTGAACAAAAGATCTCCTTCTCTTTGTTCGACAAGTCAAAGATTGCTGCTCGTATTTCATGGTGTGCTCCATCTTCTGATAGAACAGGATGGAGGGGTTTTCTAATTCCCATTTCTTGTAAATCTTTACGAGCGGCAACATGATCTTTTGGCTTGCCACTTATATTGAGTAAAGTGCCCAATATGTTATCGCAAACATTTTTTTCTATGTGCATGGCGTCAAGGTTATGTCGAAGTGGATTATGCTTCCAATAAGGTAAATCAAAAAAAATTGACTTCTTTTTAAAAGGGCCCTCAGTTTTACTCTTTGCCTTTTTGTTCTGCAGGCCGAATTGGTTTACATACCCAGACAACAACTCTTCAATGTCAGTTCCCGTTAAAACTGAAGGACACTGCCCCATTTCAATTGCGCCATTAAACCTTTTAGTATCCATTCTCCACTTGTGTGCAGAAGGAAGAAACTTCCGGTGGTTCATATAGCACATTTTCTTGCTATGCTTCAAATAAAGTGATGAAGTTTCATAATGGCAGACAGGACACCCTAGTTTGCCTTTTGTGCTCCAGCCGGACAACATAGCATATCCCGGGAAATCGCTAATAGTCCATAGCACTCTAGCACGTAAATTAAAATCTTCATCAGCCAAGGCATCATAAGTATTGACGCCGACCTCCCATAATTCTTTTAACTCAGCAATTAAAGGTTGCATGAACACATCAATACTATTCTTTGGTGAATCTGGACCAGATATTAGTGTCGAAAGAATTATATTTTCTTGTTTCATGCATAGCCAAGGTGGGAGGTTGTAATTGACCAATATAATTGGCCAGGTACTGTGACTTAGGTTCATTGAACGATAGGGGTTGAATCCATCTGAGGCTACTCCTAAACTAACATTCCGATTTTCTAATGAAAAATCAGGATAGTCAACATCCATCGTCTTCCAAGTCTCTGTATCAGCCGGATGTCTTACTTTTCCATCCTGTTGACGTCCCACATCGTGCCATTTCATTATTTTCGAATATTCCTTGCACATGTATAGCCTCTGCAATCTCGGCTTTAGAGGGAAGTACCTCATCACATTAGTTGGCACTTTGTGTATAACCTGCCCCGGATCACTAGCATCATTGCCTTTTTTTTTCGGTAACACCCACCTAGAAACACCACAATTGTCACATTTTTCTCTGTCTTTATTATCTCCCCAGTACAACATGCAATTATTTCGGCATGCATGTATTTTTTCATAGTGTAAGCCTAAATCCTTGATCATATTTTTTGCGGCATTCAAAGACAAAGGTATTTGGGCATCAGTGTAACACCCCAAATCCGGGGTCAAGATTTGGTGTCACTAAATAATCTTTACATAAAACAAATGAATATTCCATTAACCCCTTTAATTCGGATCGTTTACAGGTTATGGTATGAAATAAGAATCTAACCCTTTTTCCACTCACAATAACTAGAATACAATTAGAAATACCTTTGAACTAATGCTCTTGTCACATTCTTCTAACATCTTCAACATCTCGCAGCGGAATTTTCTCTAACTCCTGCTGTCTATCAAAGCTATTCACTCTTATCCTCATCTTTTTCTGGCAGAAATAAGAATTTACAAAGCAAGAGTGAGCCAAATACGCCCAGCAAGTATATAATTTGAGTTTCAAACATTAATATCAACGAAAACTTACGGACAAAATCTTAAAAAAAAAATTAAACCATTTTATTTATTTTGAGTGAGTGAGCGAATAAACATTGGCTGTCACCAGCCTTTAACTACAATCCAAAAATGTCAAGCGATTCCCCGATTCATCTCCTGAATCAGGGTTTTGTCCGGTTTTGGGAATCATGAAATCATTCTAGAGAAAATGCCGTTAATGGCGATCAACAACAAATTAGACTGGATACTAGTTCACATCTATATTCTGCTGATCAGTCAGAATATAATACAGATCTATATCTCATATATAGATCCAGTCGGGTCCCCAGGCACTACGGCCCATCTCGAGGCACCAGTCATCCCGGTCCTCAGGATTAAGTAAAACTCAATCCCCAAAATATCACTATCCAACCCGTAGAGTGTTTTGATGTCAAATCATTTTGAATTCATAACATCCCAATTCAGGATTCGCAAATAACCCGAAAGAATGGGTATTTGCTCACGAGAGCAATCGAATTATAGGAATAATAATGAAAGGAACGTGCATAATCAGAGTAATTGCAGCGAAATGTAAAACAGTTAACTATTCTAAACTTAGAATATGAGCGAATAATATTTGCAGTATTTAAAAGAAAATTCAAGAATACTTGCAGTATTTAAAAGAAAAATCCAGAATACTTGCAGTATTTAAAAGAAAATCATGAATACTTGCCTCAATAAGCTTTAACCGCTATTGACTTTGGTTCGACTTTGATCGTTCGGCTTTATTGTCAAACTACTATTCTATTCTGGATACGATCCCAACATTCAGACCCTTTAGTTGGAACTTCGTTGATCTCGACGTCTAATCACTAGATCGTTCCTAGTCCGATGTCAAATCTCGGGTCTTCCGTTTAAAACCTACAGGGTTGAAATACCCTAATTCAGATAACCGCTTAAGGTTAACATCAAATCGTTATCCTATTCTACCCATACGATTTCATAACCGCACTCATATTTATATGTATTATTGAAATACACATAGCAATTATGGTTCACATCTTCGAAACTCGGTTCAGTATTTATTTTCGGAAAATACATATATTCGTCGTTTTGAAAAACAGGGCAATCGATTATTTGTAAATTATTTTGTCTCAATCGCACTTAAGTTCATATTATATAACTATATATGGTTATTTGACGTCTCCGATAATTATAAGTTACGTTCCTGTAATTTCGGAATTAATTTCCCGAAAATTGGGCAGCATTTCCTTTGTTTATCGGTCTACCCGTCGAACATCCCGACGTCAAATCAATCACAGCCAATTTCAAACCAACTACAATTCAATCCCCAACCACCGATTTCAGTTCATAGCATTAATCTGTAAATTCACACACACCAATTAAAACTCGCATTTTTCGTTTTAATTCGCATTTTATAATTTTTATTCGTATTTTGCATTTTATTTGTAGGACTCAGAAAAAAATCATCATCGCTCACCGTCGGCTCGCCCAGGCTCATCGCCGACGGCGGTAAAATTCGTCGGTGCCTGATAAATTCGGGTTTCCATACGAATTCCACCGATTAATTATTATTAATCTCCCGCACGAAATATTTATTTTTATTTCACGAATTCCAATCAAATAAATCCTGTAGAAAAGAATTGATTAAAATTAAAATTAATATAATCATAACCCAGCAAGAAGCACGCGCAAACACGCTACCCCAATCGGAAAGCAACCGGAAAACATCACCAACTAGGTGATCGGAAAAGAAACAAAGCAACAACAAGTAACAACCAGCACCACAGAACCTTCAACTCTACATACATACGCGTGTATACAAACACGCATATACACACGAATCAGAAAACAAGAAACAGGTGGCAACTATTACCGGAAAAAGAAGGCAGTGATGCCGATGTCGGAAAGAACAGGGGAAACGGAGCACAGGGGAAGAGATGGAGAGGGAGACGGGGAGAAAAGAGGTCGGGAGAGATTTGGGGCGAGAGAGAGGAAGAGAGTAGAAGGAGAGATCGAGGGAGACAAGAGAGGAAATAGAGAGATTGATTTATCAGATGATGCAAGAGGCGGTGGTGACACCGTGTTTGTGATGTATATATATTTTTTTTTCTTTCATTGTTTTCTTATTTTATTTTTGTTATATCCTGTTTCGAATAGCAATCGCTAATTTATCAATACATATCGTGTGCAGAAATTTATCGGAAATATAAAATAATTCAAAAATAATTCTAAATATTTCTTAAAATATTTAAATATTGATAATTAAAAAAATAACGGTTTAAAAACATTTTCAAATCGCACATTGGACCCGTATTTTACAGTTTAACGATTACCCGAGCGATTAAATAAAAGCCAGCATATTTTCGAAATAATTTTAAAATTCTTGAAATATTCAAATTAGGTTAGGAAGGAGTTTTTGGAAGAGTTTCGGGTTGTAAAACCGCAAAAACAGTTGAAGTGGGACGATTTCTGATTCTAAAAATTAATTTTATAATTATGTAAAATAATCATTATAAATTCTATAAATCCTTATAAAATCATATGGTAATCCAAAAATTACCGGAAAAATACCAAAATTATCTATATTTAATTCTGGATAATTTAAATTAAAATATCTACATTTTTATCAGAAATAAACATCCAAATATTAATATCAATTATCAAATAATTCACCGAAATTCACATAAAAATCACATAATAATTATTTAATGATAAAGACAAGTACATAATATTTCCCAGGCGTTACATTCCTCCCCCCTTAAAAGGATTCTGTCCTCAGAATCATGCTAAGGAACAGACCATGATGTTTTCCAAGTGTCTTAAAATTTTTCAGTTCTCATCACCTTAATCACAACTCAACGGCCTTTTACCGTCATCACATTTATCAGTTGCTCATGCAACTTCTAACTCAATCTTTTATTTCACATATTTGGAGCTAAATTACTCTTCATAGTCATACACACATATATGCCTTATGGACTCGTTACACCTGTCACAACAAGACCAACTCATTCACAATCGTTCTATCTATCTCACTATTTCAAAGGACCAACTTAATTTACACTAACCTTCTTTTCTTTCCGATTTTAATAGTTTCCTGTTCATGAAATTTCTATTTTCACTGGCTGTTCTTCTCTACTTATCATGTCTCCATCTGTTCGGTTAAATTGGCCTATAATCATTACCAATCATATTCAAGAATCTTTAATCGGTCTCTTGCATTTCCTATTCATCTGCACCCGATGTCCCGATTTCATGACGTCTGATGCTTCGAAATGTTCTAGATCTATTCAAAAGCTAAAAAGAAAAATCTCGGCAATTGCATTTACTCACCACTTGGTAGCATACTTCTATTTCTTTTCAATCACTACCAATTAGATTCATCAAGCGAGAATCTGCTATTATCTGAAAGGAAATATTAATTTGGAACGGAATGAATTATAACTTTATTTAAAAACCCGGTCTCGTGGGTGCTAATACTCATTTGGTTGTCCTATCAAATTAGATATCAATACAAACTTTGATGCTCACAACGTCTCATACTGAAGTCAACATCAATCATCTGTATTAATACCACCTTTGATATTCAACAACAAAGTAAGTATTAGCATAACCCAAAAGACGGATCAAAACCTATTCTTCAGTTCCTAACTTTTCCAATTCTTTTACCCATTTCTCAACAATCTTAATGGTATTTACTCTTTTATTTCTATTTGAAACATCTATTCCTAAATGGACCTTTCATGTTTGATCTTTACCCACACACTGGAGCTCATAATCAATTATAACCCAAATTCATATCTTTGAAGCTGAGAATGCAGCTGTTATTTTCCCACACTTTGCAAGCATATCTTCAGGCGTTTAACTTGGTCTTCCTTAGTACTTGAATTAGCGAGGATGTTATCAATAAATACAATACACTATCCTAATACTCCTGGTACATGGTGTTCACTTCATCTTCACACTTACAATTCCTAATAATCGACACATAACTTCATACTTCTATTCTCTCTTTCCATGACCACTTTTGTGCACAGCGCAAACTACTCTTTATTTCATTATATTCTTTCATTACACATTTCTGAAGTTTTCCTTCACTTATTATTTCATCCCTATTAAGTTAGACGATATGGGGCTTTTAACACCAGCTTGACTCTGTGTAGTAACCGACGAGAAATTCTTACCTCATTCCCTGAGGTACTCTTGGTAAATCATTCGTTCGAACTCTCGAGACTTCTTTAATTTTAAAGAATTTCGACATGAGATTCATTGCAACGTTCTTCTCTAGTAGTTCTCCATCAATACCTTTGTTTAATCATCCCTGTTTACACGTATTTTCGGAACAAATTCCTATCTCCAACTATCGGCATTTCACTTCATTCTCCTGACAATTCTGGCACAACCGACGTTCCCAACTTGCATATTTTATGGATTATTTTATAAAATTTCTTTATCATCCTTTTGATTCCACTTCTTGTCTTGATTAGTTCTTCATTCTCATTATTCATTATCTTTTCATACACAACGAATTTCTTTTTCTTAGTAATATTACTCTGTTTATTATTGGATAGGTCATTTCTGAAGTTCGCACTGGAATGAAGGCTTTTATTTGTACTATTCAAATTCTTACTAACAGAGTTATCGAATTTCCTCGGTAGCTATTTCCTTAGCCTTGCTTGACGTATCACATATCGCGTGTTTGACTTCTCTTCATTGACCATCATCTCTTTTCCTGAGTTCACATGCGGACTTCATCAATCTCCGTCTTTCATTGGGTGCTTGAATTTGCGAGCTTTCCATTATTCTACAGCAACTTCCATTCAATCGTCGTTCAAAAGAAGTGTACATTCAAATCTTTCATTAATTCGTCATTCAATATGGGTATACACCCAAGTCCATCTTGGAACGCTATTGCAGATGATATAATCCCTTTTCTTTATCTTGAACCTTCAGTTCTTAAAAGAATTCTTATTACTAGCATGTACCGGTAATTTCATGTTCCTCTTATTCATCGGAAAGAGCGTATTCTTATGGATCAACCTTGCACCTGGTTGTAGTAACACCATATTAATTGAACTAAGCCTTCAATTTACGTCAACACCATTACTTTTTCTCAAATTTCTTATCGCTTTCATTTCGGATCTGGAAATCATGTTAGAGCTTGACTCAATCTAATTGGAATCGATCTCCATTTAACTAACCATTAATTGGTAAAGTTGATCAATTAACTCCTTTAGCTGATCACTTAAACCAAATGCTGACTAGCTAACTGGAATCAAAGACCAATTATATAAAGTCAGTTTGGTCATAACAACTTTCTCAAGAACCGAGATCGCAATTATTTGAAATACTGACGAGAACGATAATATACTTCTTTGTCCTTAACTATAGGGTAATTTCTGAAAATTTGGGCAGCACTTCCCCTACACCATTGACTACCAGTCGGACTCAAGCCGACACCATCAATCAATCACATCATCCGTAATCATATCCGTCCACTCCCATCAGTCACATCCATCCAGTCAACACAATTTAGATTATATCATTTTTGATCAACATATATATGATTAACTGGCATGACATATATCTTTTTAATTGGGAAATTGGGTCTTACACCAACAATGATTAATATAACCATACCCTTCTCCGTCCATTCAGAACATTATGAACTGTTATTAATAAACTTAAGGTTTGATTTCATGATTCTTTTAATTTATTTCTGACCATTATTAATCGGTTTATCTTTTAATAATTGCGCATGGTCTTCATTATTACCGTCACAATCTCATAGAAACTCAATCGTTAGATCATTATTTCTTGAAAAATTTCACAATCGAGTCACCATTGTTTCATCTCTACTTATGGCTTCGCATCGAACTGTCGTCACTGACCCGGGTATGAGCATTGAATTTACAATCACTTATTTACGCAAATTAGAAAACTTCACAATTTCTTGAAGAACACGTTCGAATTTTAATTATATTTAAGATTTCTTCCATCTTGAATCTTCACGACTAGTATCTTCCAACGACGAAGGGATGTTTCACGTCGTAATTGCATGTCTGAGTCATTGTTCAGAATTTCCTTGATCTTTGATCGTCGTCTCGATACTCGTTTGCTCCGTTTGAGCAGACCACTTCACTTCCTTATTTCGTAATTAATGTACAATTCGCTAACCATTCATTTCGCATCGAAACCCTCTGGTTTGAAGTGCATTACGTTAACACAATCTACCATACTGATGAGATCCTCGTAACATAAACAACTGTCTGACTTGATATCTTTTTCATGTCCACATTTGTCGGTGCATCTATTTTTCCTCCCCTGCAGATGTCCACCATTTATCAATTTGCAGTCGTATCTATGTTCGTTGTATGGTTCCACGTATCACACTATTTCAGTTCTTATGAAATCGTCAGAGATCAGGCTTTGCGCAAAAGGAGAGTTTGTGAACATGATTTTGATTAAAAATGGAATAAGGAATAACAATGCAACAACCAATTGAAAGAATTTGTAAATCAGAAAATTGAAGGAAGAAAAATGAGTGAAGAATGAGACAACCATATTCGTACTCAAGATGGCCAGTCTTTCATACTATATGGCATACATCATATGATTAGGTGGCGTCCCACCCGACTCTTCGTCATTTCGACAAAGCGTCATACCACAACACTGTTGTCTCAATCAAGAATAAAGAAATTGGAGAAGAGAAACAATTCGGAAGGAATATAAGAATTTTTCTTTCGTTTTCGCCTCATATAATTTATTAACAGAAGAAGCTCATACATATTCAAAACTCGGGAAGAACACATGCTATCGTATTTGTAAATGAATAACATTGTAGATCACCATTGGTCACCATCCATGCTCCATTTACGTATGCCTCCAGGGACCATTCGGATGAGAGATTCACCGTCATGTTATAACTTCGGAATGTCTTCGGTAAATGCCTCCATGTCCAAGATTGTAATGATTTGACCATAATTGCGTTCTTGTGAAATTTATAACCATTGCTTCAGATTCCATTTATTCCGCATAAAATAACCATCGATCACGCAACGCCTCAGTTTTGTCGATAAAATATGATTCTCCTGCCCATCATCTAGAAGATTCTGCCATTTCCTTCAATCATCCTCTAACCGCTCTAATCACGAATTTCGTTAAATTTTAATAATTTCATATATTGGGGTAAATAATATTTTAATATGTTGATTCAATTATTGATTTTATGAAACAACGTTTACTTTCATTTTCACAGCAAACCTTAAACCTTTTCCCTGCTGGTGGGTCTACTTGGCCCTTTGAATTAACAATACTGAATCTAATTCTATTCTTCTTTTTAGGTCATTTTCTGTTTATAATAACAAGAACTTAAGTAGTACCTCGACAACCAAATTGTAAAACTTATTTCATGCAAAATCTTTTGAAAGTTGATTAAGGAAATCTTTTCCAAAATCTCATTTTTAAAGTTTTGAAAAATCAAATATTTGGTCGTCATTACTATATAAGTTACTTGCTATTTTCCTGATTTACCAATGAAATGTCTAATTAAAGAATGCCCTTATGAGGGTCTCTTCACTTTGGTACCTCTTCCATATTTTCTCGGACTCCGCTCGCACTTATTAGTCGCAAAAACTTCATTCGTCGTCATAAATCATTTTATTCACAATTCCACCGCAACGCTGACATTTAGTACTGTCTTTGACATTCTTGTCATCGTCCTTGATGTTATGCTTGCAACCACGCATGCGATTCGACGTTCGGTCTATCGATAGGGTCACATTTTCTTGCTAGTCTTATCTCTACCTAGTAAGGTAGATATCATTCCTCGCGCAGCTCCCGATAAGTGATAAGATTCTTCTCACAATGGTGGTGCCTTCGAAACGTGCAACGTTGGTTCTTCATCAGCTTCCATCAACTGGTTACTTCCGGCGTGAAGCTCGTCCTATTACCTAATTCTAAGTTAAATCGTAGCTTCTCTTATAAAAATTCTCACAAGAATCGATCGCATTTTTCTCAAAACTGCATGAACAGTTGGGTAACATACCCAATCTTCGTCGATCTGTCGATCTTTCATTACTGTAGGATCTAAGAATTCAATATACCTATAGCGTTGCGACATTCGCCTTACACTTTCTCAGCAATCCTATCTTACCAACTCCAGACCAGATCTGCTAACCCTAATTCGCACTCAACTCAATTCATCATGAATATGCCTAGGGTCTTTCCTATCCTGTACGACCTATCATTCCTATTTTAATCTCACTTATTCTTATTTCAGTGACCAATAACCTGTAGCTCTGATGCCAACTGTAACACCCCAAATCCGGGGTCAAGATTTGATGTCACTAAACAATCTTTACATAAAACAAATGAATATTCCATTAACCCTTTAATTCGGATCGTTTACAGGTTATGGTATGAAACAAGAATCTAACCCTTTTTCCACTCACAATAACTAGAATACAATTAGAAATACCTTTGAACTAATGCTCTTGTCACATTCTTCTAACATCTTCAACATCTCGCAGCAGAATTTTCTCTAACTCCTGCTGTCTATCGAAGCTATTCACTTTTATCCTTATCTGTTTCTGGCAGAAATAAGAATTTACAAAGCAAGAGTGAGCCAAATACGCCCAGCAAGTATATAATTTGAGTTTCAAACATTAATATCAACGAAAACTTACGGACAAAATCTTAAAACAATTTTTAAACCATTTTATTTATTTTGAGTGAGTGAGCGAATAAACGTTGGCTGTCACCAGCCTTTAACTAAAATCCAAAAATGTCAAGCGATTCCCCGATTCATCTCCTGAATCAGGGTTTTGTCCGGTTTTGGGAATCATGAAATCATTCTAGAGAAAATACCGTTAATGGCGATCAACAACAAATTAGACTGAACACTAGTTCGCATCTATATTCTGCTGATCAGTCAGAATATAATGCAGATCTATATCTCATATATAGATCCAGTCGGGTCCCCAGGCACTACGGCCCATCTCGAGGCACCAGTCATCCCAGTCCTCAAGATTAAGTAAAACTCAATCCCCAAAATATCACTATCCAGCCCGTAGAGTGTTTTGATGTCAAATCATTTTGTATTCAAAACATCCCAATTCAGGATTCGCAAATAACCCGAAAGAATGGGTATTTGCTCATGAGAGCAATCGAATTATAGGAACAATAATGAAAGGAACGTGCATAATCAGAGTAATTGCAGCGAAATGTAAAACAGTTAACTATTCTGAACTTAGAATAGGAGCGAATAATATTTGCAGTATTTAAAAGAAAATTCAAGAATACTTGCAGTATTTAAAAGAAAAATCCAGAATACTTGCAGTATTTAAAAGAAAATCACGAATACTTGCCTCAATAAGCTTTAACCGCTATTGACTTTGGTTCGACTTTGATCGTTCGGCTTTATTGTCAAACTACTATTCTATTCTGGATACGATCCCAACATTCAGACCCTTTAGTTGGAACTTCGTTGATCTCGACGTCTAATCACTAGATCGTTCCTAGTCCAATGTCAAATCTCGGGTCTTCCGTTTAAAACCTACAGGGTTGAAATACCCTAATTCAGATAACCGCTTAAGGTTAACATCAAATTGTTATCCTATTCTACCCATACGATTTCATAACCGCACTCATATTTATATGTATTATTGAAATACACATAGCAATTATGGTTCACATCTTCGAAACTCGGTTCGGTATTTATTTTCGGAAAATACATATATTCGTCATTTTGAAAAACAGGGTAATCGATTATTTATAAATTATTTTGTCTCAATCGCACTTAAGTTCATATAATATAACTATATATGGTTATTCGACGTCTCCGATAATTATAGGTTACGTTCCCGTAATTTCGGAATTAATTTCCCGAAAATTGGGCAGCATTTCCTTTGTTTATCGGTCTACCCGTCGAACATCCCGACGTCAAATCAATCACAGCCAATTTCAAACCAACTACAATTCAATCCCCAACCACCGATTTCAGTTCATAACATTAATCCACAAATTCACATACACCAATTAAAATAATTATCAATTAATACTCGCATTTTTCGTTTTTATTCGCATTTTATAATTTTTATTAGTATTTTGCATTTTATTTGTAGGACTCAAATAAAAATCATCATCGCCCACCGTCGGCTTGCCGAGGCTCATCGCCGACGGCGGTAAAATTCGTCGGTGCTCGATAAATTCGGTTTCCATACGAATTCCACTGATTAATTATTATTAGTCTCCCGTACGAAATATTTATTTTTATTTCACGAATTTCAATCAAATAAATCCTGCAGAAAAGAATTGATTAAAATTAAAATTAATATAATCATAACCCAACAAGAAGCACGCGCAAACACGCGCCCCCAATCGGAAAGCAACCGGAAAACATCACCAACTAGGTGATCGGAAAAGAAACAAAGCAACGACAGGTAATAACCAACACCACAGAACCTTCAACTCTACATACATACGCGTGTATACAAACGCACATATACACACGAATCAGAAAACAAGAAACAGACGGCATCTATTACCAGAAAAAGAAGGCAGCGATGCCGATGTCGGAAAGAACTGGGGAAACGGAGTACAGGGGAAGAGAGGGAGAGGGAGACGGGGAGAAAAGAGGTCGGGAGAGATTTGGGGCGAGAGAGAAGAAGAGAGCAGAAGGAGAGATCGAGGGAGACAAGAGAGGAAAGAGAGAGATTGATTTATCAGATGATGCAAGAGGCGGTGGTTACACCGTGTTTGTGATGTATATATATTTTTTTCTTTCGTTGTTTCCTTATTTTATTTTAGTTATATCCCGTTTCGAATAACAATCGCTAATTTATCAATACATATCGTGTGCAGAAATTTATCGGAAATATAAAATAATTCGAAAATAATTCTAAATATTTCTTAAAATATTTAAATATTGATAACTAATAAAATAACGGTTTAAAACATTTTCAAATCGCACATTGGACCCGTATTTTACAGTTTAACGATTACACGAGCGATTAAATAAAAGCCAGCATATTTTCGAAATAATTTAAAATTCTTGAAATATTCAAAACTTAATAAAATAAAATTTCCATGATTTTTGAAACAATCTGGAATTAAATACGGATTTTACAAGTAAATGAAAACATAAAATTATTTAAAAAT
Organism: Apium graveolens; assembly: GCF_009905375.1. Lineage (NCBI taxonomy): Eukaryota > Viridiplantae > Streptophyta > Magnoliopsida > Apiales > Apiaceae > Apium > Apium graveolens. The sequence goes on from NC_133649.1 coordinate 77,368,899, forward strand.
AATTAATAAATAAAATATTTATTCCTAAATTTTACAAAATCCTAAAAATGATAAATAAAATTATAAAATAACAAAAATAATTTTAGGAGCAATTTTAGCATTTATGAGAATAAATATTCAATAAAAATCATTTTACAATGCATTAACTTCATACGGCTCAATAATGAATTATAAAATTAACCTTTACGTCCAACAATTCACAACCAATTGATAACACAGCAACCCATAACTGACTGAACCATTACATATTTTATTTATTTAATATTTCAATAATTATATTTACATATCGATCCGAAATTGGGTTATTTAGCCGCTAAGTAACTGAAAAGACGATACGATTTTAATACCAGAATTGGATAATTATCAAAACAGAGCTTCCTATAAAATTCTTTATACGAAATTAAGGTGATAATGTCTCGCCTTTTGAGAATATGGATTCTTATCGATAAAATAATTTGCGTATCGAAAATTTTACACCGGGACTCGTACAGGTCAAACCGTACCCCAGATCGAAAAAATCAAAACACGGAAAGTGTTCAGAATTATCAGATTAGGTTAGGAAGGAGTTTTCGGGTTGTAAAACCGCAAAAACAGTTGAAGTGGGACGATTTCTGATTCTAAAAATTAATTTTATAATTATGTAAAATAATCATTATAAATTCTATAAATCCTTATAAAATCATATGGTAAACCAAAAATTACCGGAAAAATACCAAAATTATCTATATTTAATTCTGGATAATTAAAAATTAAAATATCTATATTTTTATCAGAAATAAACATCCAAATATTAATATCAATTATCAAATAACTCATCGAAATTCACATAAAAATCACATAATAATTATTTATTGATAAAGACAAGTACATAATATTTCCCAGGCGTTACAATTTTGTTTAAAATATGGGCTTTTAAAACACTATTTGAGCTGTACGGGTTTTAATATAAAACACATAACTTACGATAAAAATACTCAATAAATATCTGAATCACATTCTGATCAAACAGACAACACATAACACATAGCAATTAGGGTTTAACGACTCAACACATTTAATCACATAATAATACACATAATTTATCTTTATTATGATATAATACAAGCGTAATTTTTCGGTCGTTACATATATCCATTAAACAAAAGAAGATATTTATCTTGCTTACTCATGCATCAGCCTATGAATGCGGCTAAGTGTATGCATCAAAGTTTCTCAGCGTTAGGAATGTAATTAGCATATGAATATGCATCCTATTATATACATCCTACTATTTTTGACAATGATCTATTATGGTTGGATCAATTTTATCTTGGAAATTAAATTTAAATACTATCCGCTTTAATCTTTAGTAGCATGACATCATGAATTGGAGTGGATATTTTAACATTAATCACATTTTTGTACTTCTTGAACATGTCTGTCAATACATTTTTCAAATTAGATAGAACATTAAGAAGGATGAATTTTCACTTTATATGTAGTAATCATATATTCTCACAGAAAAATTTGATGCATTTGCAAAAAGAATATCCATATGTTGTAGTTTGACAATGTCCGTGATGTACTTAACGTTAAATTCAATTTTCTAACTTTATAGCTACTATGATTTACCTAAAAAATATATGTGCCAACTAAATAAAATTTAAAAAAAGATGTAGCAATCTCTTGAGATCGAATTTCAACCGGAAATGATTTTCAAAAAAAAAGTTTGTACATTACAATATGCAAATCATTACAAATGTACAGAGGTTTATGAGAGCAAACCAAATTTATAGATAAGTATCAAAACGAAAAAGGTAGAGTTTACCATGTGAATATGAGTCATCAACTTGAAAATATATAAAAACTATATATTAGTCTTCTATTGACAATAAAACGGCACTCCCGTTTTAATATTAAGGATTTTGGTTCAAGGTTTCATCACCAGCCTGAAAACTTAAGTTGCATATGAAAATACAAAATTACAATATAATTCAATGTAATTTAAAGCATAAGCACATGGAACACGTTCAAATTGATATAAAGAGTATTCCAACAACATCACAATATCAAAATTCAGTTTCTAAACTACATTGATACTGTTAAGTAGCAGGTTCAGATTCTAAGAAATGTATGGAGGATAATTACTAATTGGGAGGATTGACTTCAATGTTAAAAGTTGGAACAACACTGTCTTGCTGTAATGTGAAGCGCAGATTGTCATCTTCCTTTAAGTCAAGATCTTTGACAAATTTGCTCCATCCACGCGAAAATCTGGCAACTGTCCCGTTTAGCACTATTTTTATGTCCCAAAATCCTTGGCCAGTTCTGAACTTCACCATGTCTCCGCTTTTTCACATTTGATCTCAGAATCTTATAGTTCTAGGAATGTGCTGCACAATAGTTGAACATGTTAGCATAATTTGATCAGTCTGTTCCTGAACATAATACAACAAGGTATTCGAAATAGTTATATTATACTCTTAGATATTATTATTTACCGCTCCATGATATTAAGAGTTCAAGAGACTTCCAACTAATAATTTAGAAAACTGGAGATTCATTCCAACTTGCGCATCATGTGGATTGTTGTTTTCCATCAACTCCATATTCTGTATTCCAGCATTGTCCTATGCAGGGTTATCATATCCTTCCACCTCCATCTCAGTTGACACATCCATAATTTCAACATTTTGTTCTAAGTACGGATATAAGACAATGTTAAATTCAAGACCACGTCTTATGTAAAAGGACCCTGCAAAGTAAATAAGGAAACAAAACATATGGCATACCAATTCCAGGAGGTGAATCTGTAACATTATCTTCAAAAAGAAAAAAATTACCACTAGGTCTTCTCCTCCAATTACTTTCTACTGTGGAACGTGTAATTTCCTTTCCTTCACACATAAAAACCCTTTCACAAAACTCACCATTCCCATCGAAACTAAATAATATCATATCATTCTCCATAAGACCAAAATACTTAATCAGTTATTTTAGCCCATAAAGTATTCTTAATTTAGCACCGTATCTCACATCCCACAGAATCCCATTGATTATAATATGTTCAACACCAAGGAGATGCTTTTCAGTCTGCTAGCCTAAAAACCTTGGGATTGTCTGTTACAATGTTAAAACATAAAAGAATTATTGATCATTTACTAATAACATACAAGAATATGGGTAAAAAACAATAGGTTACTCACAATATATCCAAGCTTCAAAGGAGCCTAAAAAAAATCTTATAAAACGATCTTCTTCCATTTCTATCCCCTGTTCATTAATTATCAAATTTAAATTTATTACTAAATATATTTGAATCTTCTAGATATTAAAAACTGATGTTTCAAATAAAGTGTTGCACCCTCATAGCAAAATCAAAAGAATTGTGAGATACCTTCTTTTTTCTCAGCTTCCACTTCTTTCTCATTAAAAATAAAAAGTAGAACAATCTCTGGTAGCTCATGAGCCATATTCATAGCTATTACATCACCTGCATAGATATCCAACTCCTTCAGAATTCCAGACCATCCTTTCCCAAACCAACACTTTTCTCCAACCTAATGGATGAGTACATCCCATTTTCTGCAGCCATGCTTCAAACAGATCTTGGACAATCCTTTCCATCGCTTATACAAATTTTCCAAATGAGTAGGCAATTCTTGTTCAATTGAGCACATTGAATATTAGATTTAAGATAAGTAAACCAAATGTTTATACATATGAGGTAAATAATAAATGTATAGATAGAGAGAGTTGTTACCTTATTATAGTTCTCTTTATTGAAGAAAAACATTGGCTCAACTGATAGATGTGTAATCGAAACAGCCATATGGTTGAAACACTGGACAGTAAAGTTGCCATACCCATAATAATCAAAACAACAACTGAATACATCTTTAAATCATAAAATCTCATATATTCTTGAAGGCCGCAGATTGTTTTTCGATACTTATCATATTCCGCATTCCAAACAATTATCTTGCACTTTAGGTGTAATTGGGAATGAAGTTTACTCCTGAATTTATCAATATGACTAGACGTAACCCTATGCAATTTTGGATAGATAATGCAGTGAGGTACAATATAAATTCAACTTCTTAATAACATTCAAATACAATCAGTTAAAAACTTACAAATGCTTCATCCTCATCTTTCTCCACATTTGCAGAAACAAAACTGCCTAACGGTTTTCGTCCTCTACCTACATTTAACATTTATCAATCATGTATACCTAAGTTTTTAAATAAGCATCCAACAAGCAATGAAAAATATTGTCTGACATATTTACCCATATCCCAGTCAATATTTCATGAGTCGTGCTTTCTCTTAAGTTCCTGAACATTCAAATTTAAAACTCAATCCAAAACAGTTCATGAAAAAATCTTCAAAAATTCGTGAATAATCTACTTTTGGAAATCTTATCAATCTGCTATACAGAAGTATAGGCATCCAGCGGTGAACTAATTATATCAATTTGAAATCAAATCATTGTCTATATGTCTCCGAACTAAAATATGCAATCAACATCAATACGAACCCCCGACAGTACTCTATCTCGCACGCGAACTACTGACAGACACAATACATACTAAGCTCGGCTAAGTAAAGTGCAGTATCGGTTACTCTTATACATACAAATGGAGAATTACATATACTGAAAATTGATATTTTAATTAAAATTAAAGTCTTAAACAAATCATTAGCCATGAACTTTACATGCCAATTGACAACAACTAAAACATGGATAGATGGGGTTACTAACCTCTATAAATTGTTCATAATCTTCTGATTGAGAGAGTTGGTTTCTATGATTTGAAGTAGTAGCCATCGATTCTCCCTCGGTAGAGCTCTGTTCTATGTTTTGTTTGTCGTTAACAGTATTGTGCCTAAATCCAACACTTTGTTAAAGATATGTTGGGTATGAATTATCTAATCTTTATAAATTTAAATTTTTTAAAATTAAATATTACAATATACATACTATTGAAATTTTGTAAAGATTATTAAATTAAATTTTACGTTTTATCATTAAAATAATATCAGAACAAAATATATTTTAAATTTAATCCTTATATGCTTATAAATTAATAATTATCACATTTTATAAATTTATAATTATCACGTTCTATGTTTTGTTTGCCGTTAACGGTATTGTGCCTAAATCCAACACTTTGTTAAAGATATGTTGGATATAAATTACCTAATCTTAAAATATAAATCTAAATTCTTTTAAATTAAATATTACAATATACATGCTATTGAAACTTTGTAAAGATTATTAAATTAAATTTTACGTTTTATCATTAAAATAATATATGAACACAATATATTTTAATTTGAATCTTTATATGCTTATAAATTAATAATTATCATATTTTATAAATTAATCAACACAAATTAAAAAACACAAGTTGAGATTTTTTTTTAATTAAATAAATTATTCTTAAATCATTTCTTTAATAAAATTGTAATATACCTTAAAATTAATCTATATCATATGAAAAAACGTGAAACATGCGTTGATTTTATTACAAATAAAATTTAAAATTAGTTAATTATGTTGTAAAACAAAAATTATGACAACACAAAATATATTTTTCTAACATACGTGAAAAAGTATATCCGCGTACATTTTTTTTCATTAACTGAAAAGTTACGTAAATATTTCTCTTTATATTATTTAATATTTTTTAAAAATTAAATATATTTAGAACGCGTAGCGCGGGCAAAAATCCCTAGTCTATCATAAAAGAAACTATTTAATCAATCGATCATATATAATTGTCTAATCTGTGTGTCTATCCTTATCGTCTGCACACCCCACGATAGTAGATAATAATCATATTTAATTATAGAAAATTTAAGAGCCACATGGACACACCATTCACATAGCACGTAAACACATTAGGCACGTAACACATAATTCAATTCGTCAAAATATGCGGCTCGGTGTGTTTAAAACTGAAATCTAGTCAATTAGCCCCAGGCCATGCTATTCAATAATTTTTTAAAAATGTGGGCGTAAGGTAACAACTAGTATTCAAAGCACGTCGCGTTTGGAATATGAGTAGGGCTCCTAGGTGGCGCGTTCGTGAAAGCAAACCGAAGGAAGAGCAAAATGAAGGTTGGGTGCTTGTGGGGAGAGGCCTCCCGGCCTCGAATAGGCGGGGGCCTAACTCTAGCTCCGGGTCCTCCCTGCTTGCGGAAATGAATGAATCAAAAAGGGGGTTGGGTTCTCGAATTCGACCTTTCGAAAAATATCTAACTCAGAAGTGTTTTTAAATCAATCGAAATTTTTGTTATAAAATAATTTAGGTATTGAAAGTATTTTTATTAAAAGAAAAATAATTTTTTGAGTTTAGACACGTTTGTCTCATTTAAAACGGATAACCAGTCTAATTGTTATCGAATTATCACAAATAATTCGATTAATATATCATTTTTCAAATTTAATAATCGGTAATAAGTCAATTAATCAAAATAATTCACTAATAAATTTAATCAAATAATTATTTAAATCAAAAATAAATACTTTATCATAAGAAAATATTTTAAGATAACGGCTTTGTAAAACTGATTTTTTCCCGAAATTACAACTGCTCAAAATCAATCTCAAACACCAGAATTCAACTACACCACAATAAAATAAATGAATTTCAAACACACTATGATGTATATTTACACATATAAACTCACCGAAACAAAGAATACGGCCACCGAAGTACAAAACCCGTCCAACAACGACTCTTCCAACGACTTCTAAAATTTTTGAAATTAATATATACATTAACATGCTATAATATAATAAGTAAAAAATTAAAATCTTGAAATTCCTACCTATTAGGTCACACACACTGTAGAGGAGGGTGAATACAGTGTATAGCACAATCAAATCGAACTTTAATAACTCAAGTAACATTCAACAAACTTTATTTAAAACAATAAACTTTGTTACAGTATGGAACTGTTCTCTCTCAGTGATGAACGAATATTACGAGAGCTGCTAGGGTTACAAAGAATAATCTTCTCAAACAAGACGAAATCGAGCCAAACACTAGTTTGTTCACGAAAAACCACGTTGAGCCGGACTCGTGCCGATTAGAGTTGTCCATTAATAGTTCGTTTATATTTTTCAATCGACCAACCTTAAAGTATAATTTATAATTGTACAAACTGTATTGAGATCAAATACTAGTTTTATCCTACAATTATATACGCACACTAACATGTTACACTTGTTTCTTAATCTTTATCATTTCAGTTTTTAATATGAGTTTTAAGATTATATCCAAATTATTTTAAATTATAGAGACATTTATAATTTTAGAAATCGTACTTTACTTTTTAAACTGTCGATTTCAAAATTTTATTATGTTTTCTACTTAAACTTGGTTTAGGTAAACTATAATTTATTTAATGATATTTATGAAAATATGAAGAATCGTAGATGAATATATCATGATAACAATGTTTGATAGTTTCGTTATGAAAATATTAAGTTTTAATTTTAGAAAAATAAACAAAAATTCTAAAATAGTGAAATTATTAATAGATGATGAAAAAAATGTACTAGTAAAGATACATAATAATTTATTAGTAATTACCGAGTTCGAGCCGAGTCCGAGCCGAACAGACAAAAAGCTCGCTCCGCTCATTTACTTATCTGAACTCATTTTCATGTTCAAGACCAGGTCGTTTGAGAAAACGAACTGAGGCGAGTTCATTTAAACGACTCGTTATCATTCATTCACGAATTCTAAGTAGCTGAACAAGTCAATTCTTTTAGATCTACAACAATTTAGATAAAGTATCGACCCTTTTTAAGTTATGGTTATTATTCAGGGTGATAAAAAAATACCATTTTTTTAGATTTTGTGACAAGGATATTACATTTAAAAATTTTGGCCAAAAATATTAGTATTATATGTAATCTTGATACGCCTGGAGAAATGGGTATCACATAAAAAAAATTAAAAAAATGGAAAAAGTAAAAAAGGCAAAAGGTATGATACGCATCATTCACATTAATCATAAATAAATTACATGTTCACTTCATTTACAAAAAAAACATATTTTGATTCATTCTTAACCAATCAGTTACGAAAAACCTTAGAAAGCGGTCGGAACCCAAACGTAACAATTACTTCCTTGTAATTATCTTTTCACATGCTCAGGATGAAGGAGTTACTTTCAGAGTAATATCTTTTTCTCAAAATTATTTCCTTGTACACCTCATTTATATATAGCTTAACATTAGCTTAACATAACACAATTATGCAATTTTAATGTCTATATATAAGAATGTGTTTTGTTATCATCAAGGCTTTAATTTATGGTTGTTAGTCTATCAGTCATAAACTAAGGGAGATAGTTAGGAATCAATCCTAAATCCTGATAATAAACAAATAAAATTACATAATTATGTTAAGGCAATTTATAACCTTCCATGACTAACCATCCTAAGGGACAGTCATTGAAGGAGTAGCCTATCAATTGATAGGGTTTATGCAACTTTTCTATGAGACTCCTGTAATTAGATATCAATGTAGTTATGCATTTAGAAGTGATGTTGACTCAATGGATAATCTAGAATAGGATGGCTAAGTGTAAATATTTGATGTCATGTAATTCTGATTAAGTTAAGTGAGCCTTCGACTACTAAATGAGGGAATAATATCAACTACTATCGAGATCTTTCTATCAATTACTAAGCATATAACTATCAATGGCTAGGGAAAGTTGCAGCAAGAGACATCCAATGTCTAAGGAATTCTGTAGCTGATGACTATCAATGGCTAAGAATATCCACAACTACTGATAGTGACGTGTTATTCTGTTGGATATATTTGATAATGTCATGGCTAATGTGATTTATGTTTAGTTTTTCAGATCTTACTTAAACAGGATAAATCAGTACTTACTGAAAGTCAGGACTTAAGGATATCGGTACTTATATTATCAGAAGATAATCATCAGAAGATGGATATCAGAACTTAAGTACTGAAGGACGTTCAGATAAGGAAAGCAGCTGGTTAAAGGGTAGAAGATCGAGACAAACATAAGAAGAGATATGCATGAAGAAGGAATTCTATGAAGAATAGAATACTTGGAAGAAAAGATATGTGATTGATATATTTTAGGAAGCAGAATTATATTCCATATCAATTAGCGATTATCTTGTAATTGTGTAGTATATAAACACAGACATAGGGTTTACACTATAAGTGTTATCACAATCGAGAAGATTATTCATTATAACCCTAGCAGCTCTCGTGATATTTGTTCATCACTGAGAGAGAACAGTTCCATACTGTAACAGAGTTTATTGTTTCAATAAAGTTTGTTATCTGTTACTTGAGTTATTAAAGTTCGATTTGATTGTACTATACACTGTATTCACCCCCTCTACAATGTGTGTGTGGCCTAACAAGTGGTATCAGAGCCTATCTGTTAACGCACAAACAATTTAAAATCCAAACATAATAATGTCTGAAACAGAAACTCCAACTAAGCCCACCAAAACTGAAGAACCTCCAAAGACACAAATTTAAAGCCGATATGAGACTATCAGAGTTCCCATTTTGAGACCATCTGAATATGTCATATGGAAGGTGAGGATGACCATGTTTTTGGAAGCTACAGATCCAGAATATCTTGATAGAATCAAGGAAGGGCCTCACAAACCAACCAAGCTCGCTTTTGCAGTTGCAGGTGAAGCAGCAAAGTTTGTACCAAAGGAGAAGAGTGATTACACTACTGAAGATATCGCATCAATTGCTAAGGATGCTAAGGTACGACACTTACTGCATAGTGCTATTGATAATGTAATGTCAAACAGGGTAATAAACTGCAAGACTGCAAAGGAGATATGGGATGCTTTGGAAACAAGATGTCAGGGAACGGATACGATACAGAAGAACAAGAAGACAATACTCACTCAAGAGTATGAACACTTTGACTCAAAGGCTGATGAGTCATTGACTGATTTATATGATAAATTTGTCAAACTCTTGAATGATTTGTCACTGGTTAATAAGGAGTATGATCTTGAAGATTCAAACCTTAAATTCCTGTTAGCTCTTCCTGAATGCTGGGATTTGAAGGCAACAACAATAAGAGACAACTATAATCTTGATGAAACAACTCTTGATGAAATTTATGGAATGCTCAAGACTCATGAACTTGCGATGGAACAAAGAAGCAAGAGGAATGGAGGAAAGTCAAGGACAGTTGCTCTTAAGGCTGAAGAAGAATCCCCCAAGGCAGCTACCTCAAGGAAAGATAAGGGTAAAGCTCTCTTCACAAAGTCTGATACTGAGTCATCAAGTTCTGAGGGTAATGATGACTCAGAATCTGAAAGCTTGCCTGAGATGAATGCTGATGAAGAGATGATGAAGCTGTGTGATTTTATGGTGAAAGGGATCACAAAGATTGCATACAGGAAGTTCAGGAAGGGAAAGAAGTTTTCCAGGAAAGGCACAAGTTCTGATAAGAAGAATTTCAGAAAATCTGAGGGAAGAGGAGGAAAGTCTGACAGAGGAGATTATACAAATGTCAAATGCTACAACTGTGGTGAGAAAGGCCACATATCTCCTGATTGCAAGAAAGTGAAGAGTGATAAAGGCAAGGCTCTTGTCATAAAGAAGAAAAGCTGGACAGACACCTCAGATTCTGAAAGTGAGGAGAATTATGCCTTGATGGCAAATGCTGATAAGGCAAGTGATGAAAGCAGTTCTGAAGCTGCTGAATTAAAGATATCTTAAACTACTTATGCTTTTCATACTGATGATATTAATGAGTTGAGAAGATATCTTAAAACCATGTTCATTAGTTATAGAGATCAAACTTTAACATGTGAAAGATTAACTTCTAAAAATCTTGCTTGCAAAAAGAGGAATGATTATTTAGAAAAAGAGTTAGTCATGTTCCATCAAACTCAGAAAGATAGAGATGATGCTTTCTATGTTAGGGATGGAGTGCTTAAAATGAATGAATCTCTAAAAGCTGAGTTAGAAAAGGAAAGAGAGATTATCAGGACTTGGACTAACTCTAGCAGAACAACTCAGAATTTGTTAAGTAGTGAAAACTGGAAAGAGGGCTTAGGTTATGGAGAGGATAAGAATGATAAAGGAACTGTACATATTAAGCCTGTAGTTGTTAAACAAAATCCAAAGTTAAAACCTGTTAAGTTTGTAGCTATAAAGTCTGATAATGAGAAATCAGAAGTTAAAAAGGAATTAACTTCTGATAAACTAAAACAGGAAAAGACAACTGAAGTAAATGTAGGCCTAATGACTAAGAAGCAGCTTAAGCATAAGCTGAAAGATGTTAAGAATGCAAACAATTTAAAATAACCTAGGAAAAATAGGAATGGAAAGGAAGGTGTGAATAAAAGCAATGATTATAAGCCTGTTCCTAATGCTCCTAGGAAAACGTGTCATAACTGTGGAAGTTCTGACCATCTGGCTTCTTTTTGCAGGAAAAATAAGAACATAAACTCCTTACCTTCAAAGTCTGGAGTTAAGAGTCAGTTTGTTAGATATAAGCCACAAAATCCTTGTTTTCATTGTGGAAGTTTATGGCATTCCATTTATACTTTTAAGGAATATCATAGTTTGTACTATGATTATTATCAAATAAAACCTTCTTTAAAGAAAGTTTCCATTGTTCCTTCTAGTGTAAGTTCTGATTCAAAGTCTGATAGTGTAAATTCTGATAAGAAAAATGTTAACATAAACTCTGATGCTAAATCCACTGTAAATGTTAACAGACTTAATAAGGCCAAAGGATCCAAGCATATCTGGGTCCTTAAAACTAATCATTAGTGGTCTTTGTGATTGCAAAGCAACATGAAAAACATCCTAGTTCTAGACAGTGGATGTTCAGGACATATGACTGGAAATAAAGCCCTGCTATCAGACTTTGTGGAGAAGGCTGGCCCAAGTGTTTCTTATGGAGATGGAAACATTGGAAAAACATTGGGATATGGCAATATCAATCTGGAGAATGTCATCACTAAAGAAGTAGCTTTGGTCTCAGGACTTAAACACAATCTGCTGAGTGTTAGTCAAATCTGTGACAGAGGTTATCATGTGGATTTCTTTGAAGAACACTGTGAAGTTGTAAGTAAATCTACAGGCAAAGTTGTTCTGAAAGGATACATGCGTGGTAACATCTATGAAGCCAAGCTTTCAACAAGTACTGATGGTTCTGCAATCTGTCTGATGAGTAGAGAATCAATTGAAGAAAGCTGGAATTGGCACAAGAAACTCTCTCATTTAAATTTCAACAATATAAATGAGTTAGTCAAGAAAGATCTTGTGAGAGGACTGCCAAAGTCAGTATTTGCTCCTGATGGCCTTTGTGATTCTTGTCAGAAGGCCAAACAAAGGAAATCTTCATTCAAGAGCAAGACTGAATCATCAATTCTTGATCCTTATCACCTACTACATGTTGATCTATTTGGTCCAGTAAATGTCATGTCTATTGCAAAGAAGAAATATGCTATGGTCATAGTGGATGAGTTCACCAGATACACATGGGTGTATTTCTTGCACACTAAAAGTGAAACTGCATATATCTTGATTGATCATGTCAGGCAACTGGATAAATTGGTCAAAGATTCTGTGAAAATAATAAGGAGTGATAATGGTACTGAGTTCAAGAATTTGATGATGGAAGAGTTCTGCAAAAACCATGGAATCAAGCAAGAATTTTCTGCTCCTGGAACTCCACAGCAAAATGGAGTTGTTGAAAGAAAGAATAGAACTCTCATTGAAGCTGCATGTACAATGCTTGATGAAGCAAAGCTTCCAACCTATTTCTGGGCTGAAGCTGTGCAGACTGCTTATTTTACTCAGAATGCAACATTAATTAACAAGCATGGAAAGACACCATATGAGATGGTGAAGAAAAAGAAGCCAAATCTGAAGTATTTTAATGTATTTGGATGTAAGTGTTTTGTTCTTAAGACTCACCCTGAACAGCTATCCAAATTTGATCTAAAAGTTGATGAAGGAATCTTTGTTGGATATCCACTTTTCACAAAAGCCTTCAGAGTCTATAACTTGAGAACAAGAGTGGTCATGGAATCTATCAATGTCTATTTTGATGATAAGAAGATTACTGGACTTGAAGATTTTATTGATCATGAACAGCTGAGATTTGAAAATGAAGACTTAAATTCTGATACTGAAAATCCTAACAATCTAAATCCTGATACTGCAAACTCTGATGGATTAAACTCTGATGTTATTGAAACTGAGGTGACTACGCCAAAGGAAGATGCACCTATGTAGGGGGAGCATACTCAAGATATAACCACATCTCAAGAAGCATCAGAACATACATCTGGCTCTTCAAGTTCTGATTCGTCAAGTTCTGATAAGCCAAGTTCTGATAGTTCTGAAAATCTAAATTCTCAAGAATCCAACTCAGAGAGCATAGTTTCAGGGGGAGCATCAGAAAATGTTAATGAAGACAGCATGGATCATGGGGGAGCATCCAGTTCTAGAGAAAATCTTCCATCTGCAAAGAAGTGGACTAAATCACATACACCTGATTTGATAATTGGAAATCCCGATGTAGGTGTCAGAACTAGAACAGCTACTTCAAGTGAATGTCTTTACAATTCTTTTCTTTCTCAGACTGAGCCAAAGAAAGTGGAAGAAGCTCTTCAAGATGTTGATTGGGTGCAAGCAATGCAGGAAGAGTTAAATGAATTTGAAAGAAACAAAGTCTGGACCCTAGTGCCAAGACCAAAGAACATATCTGTTTTTGGTACAAAATGGGTATTCAGAAACAAAACTGATAGTGATGGCATAATTATAAGGAATAAGGCAAGGCTGGTTGCAAAAGAATATTCTCAACAGGAGGGAATTGATTATAATGAAACATTTGCACCAGTTGCTAGATTGGAAGCCATAAGGATATTTTTGGCTTATGTTGCTCACAAAAAGTTTACTATCTTTCAAATGGATGTGAAAAGTGCTTTTCTCAATGGAGAATTGGAGGAAGAAGTATATGTTGAACAACCTCCAGGATTTGTAGATTCCAAATATCCAGATTATGTCTACAGGCTTGATAAAACACTTTATGGACTTAAGCAAGCTCCAAGAGCATGGTATGAGACTTTAGCTCAGTTTCTTCTGGAAAGTGGATTTAACAGAGGAACAATAGACAAAACACTGTTCTACCTCAACCATGGAAAGGACTTACTTCTGGTCCAGATTTATGTTGATGATATCATTTTTGGTTCTACAAATGACAGACTTTGCAAGAAGTTTGCCAAACTGATGCAGTCAAGATATCAAATGAGTATGATGGGGGAACTTAGCTATTTTCTGGGCCTTCAAGTCAAGCAGAATGAAGAAGGCACTTTTATTTGTCAAACTAAGTACACCAGAAATTTGCTGAAGAAATTTGGAATGCAAGATTGTTCAAGTGCATCCACTCCCATGGCCACTGCAACAAAACTGGACAAGGATACTGGTAAATCAGTAGATATTACTGATTACAGAGGTATGATTGGCTCACTACTCTATCTAACTGCTAGTAGATCTGATATCATGTATGCTACCTGTCTTTGTGCAAGATTTCAAGCAGATCCAAGAGAACCTCACTTAACAGCTGTGAAAAGAATTTTCAAGTATCTTAAGGGAACAGCTGATCTGGGATTGTGGTATCCCAGAGAATCAGATTTTAAACTAATAGGTTACTCAGATGCAGATTTTGCAGGTTGCAAAATTGACAGGAAAAGCACTAGTGGAAGCTGCCAATTTCTTGGAGGCAGATTGGTTTCTTGGTTTAGCAAGAAATAAAAGTCAATTTCCACATCAACTGCAGAAGCAGAGTACATTGCTGCAGGAAGCTGTTGTGCACAGATTCTTTGGATGAAGAATCAGTTACTGGATTATGGGTTAACATATTTCAAAATCCCTATTTACTGTGATAATCAAAGTGTTATTGCTATGACAGGTAATCCAATTCAACACTCAATGACAAAGCACATCAGCATCAGCTACCACTTCATAAGGGAACATGTGGATGAAGGTACAGTGGAATTGCATTTTGTTCCAACAGATCAACAACTAGCAGATATCTTCACAAAACCACTGTGTGAAGCTACTTTTACAAGATTGGTAAATGAACTTGGAATGGTTTCAAATTCTTTCTCTAAATCTGCTTAGTTTTGTTCTAATGCATCAGACTTTATGCCTAGTATTTACAGAAATTACTCTCTTTGTGTATTATGTGCTTAATTGAAAATTGCTCAAGTACTGATTGTTGTCTGATGTAACTTTCTAAACTATGATAGTGACATGACTGTTTAAGTAACTATTCTATCCTATGAAGATACATGTGCTAGATGCTGACCTAGTAGTCTTCAATAAAGTAGAGATCCCATGTTAGAAGTAATTATTTATGTGGAAATCTATTGATACAAGCAAATTCCGATATTGAGCTTAGTTGAGTTTACTTTGTCTATCTTATTACTAAGTCACAAACTAGAATAATGCTTCTCATCTGTTAAGTTCTGATGCTAGTAAATCTGTTGAATGTACTAAGTGCTGATAAACCTCAATTATCAGAAGAAAAAGAAAAAGAATCAAGGAATTAAAATCAAGTACTCCTTTGAGATCTAGAGTAAAAATGTGGAAGGGACGACCCAAGTGCATTGCTGGTATTAAGTAATATGTATCAGAAAAGGAAAATATTTTCTTGGTGACTTTTCACACTCTATGATTACTGGAAAAATACTCTGATAATAGCATAAATTCTGATAAGCAGTCGTGACTCACTTACACTGAGAAGCCACTGTAAAATGGAATTTCAAAAGATGTACAAAATTAGCACAAAACAGTTGAGGTGGACTCAAGCATGAACTCATTCAATAGTAGGCCTCAAAATAATGACAGATTTTTAGTAAAGTTTTAGTTATGCCTTATTTCTAAAATGTACTGAAGTGAATCAAACTTTACTCTTCGTCTGATATTTAGCTTAATGCACACACTAAACACTCCATATGAATGATGAAAATTACTGTTGTGATCTATGTTATTTTAGATGAACAGTTTATGTGTCACATTGCATAAATTCTGAGGACAAGTTCTGTTGAACGTTCTGATGATTAAGTTCTGAAGAATCTATATCAGAATTTGTGTGAAGAATTAAAAAGATAGGCATTCATTTTTCGAGTTAAGAAATCATGTTCCGATAACTGTTAAGTTCTGATATAAGTCTAAGTTCTGATATTAAATTCTGATCCTTTACTTGACTTATTTGTGGATAAAATCTAAAAACAGTCTCATTTTAAATCAGAATATGTTGGGGCGGAATATTAACAGTCAATATAATTAGGGATAGTGGTACACGTACATGCACAGTAATACTTACTTGTTTCTTGTGCGCATTAAACCCTGTTTTACCTTTCCCAGTGTTCTAAAACTCGGGAGTACTCGGACGAGTACTCGGGGAGTACTCGGACTCGGAGGTATTTCCGATCCGGTTTTGGTGTACTCGTCCATAACTCGGTTTTTTATTTTGACTCGGGTCAAACTCGGATTACTCGGAAAAAACTCGGTTTTAGAAGAAAAAATTTGAAAAAAAGAATAATGTTCCAAAAAAAACTCGTAATAGTTTGTAACAAATAAATACAATTTTTAATGTTAAAATGATTGTAAAAGGTTAGCCAAAAAAGAAAATAATAATTAATTATATTGCATATCATTTATAAAATATTATAAGTTAAATTCATACTAAATAAAAGTTACCAGTCATTTAAAATTTCGAGTTTTATATCGAGTACTATTTCGAGATACTTGAAAACATAATTAATTATCTTATATATCATCTATTAATATAATACTTTAAGTTAAATAAATATTAAAATTAAAAATTAATATTTTATCATCCGAGTACTCTTTCCGAGTACTCCCCGAGTACTCCGAGTACTCGTTACTCCATACCTTCGCCGAGTCGAACCAAGTACCGATTTTTAGAACACTGACCTTTCCAATGACTGTTTTTCTTCTTCCAAGTCTAGGGAGACGAGGTAGAATTAATTCTACCTGTCAACATTAAATTTTCTTGCGTCTCCTGACATTCTCTTGCCTATATAAACAAACACTTCACAACAACCTACACATCAATTCTTTTCTCACAAACTCACCTTCATTTTCTTCATACCAACAAAACCATGGTCAACTACAACATGTTTTTGAACTATGAAATATTCAACATGGAGCTGAGCTGTGAAGCCTGGCAGCAGGAATGGCACGTCACTGCCATTCCTGATGAGATTTGGGACTCGGTTCCCCAGGAGGTTCTCACCCACCTCCTGTTCTTTTACCTAGACTACCATCACCATCTGGAGCGATTGGAGGAGGAAAGGTTGGAAGCTCTCCGCCAGCAAGAGCGAATCATCAGACTCGCTATTCTTTTTGTCGAGAGTAGGAAGAAGAAATAACTTATTTTCTTCTTCATGTTTTCTTCATCGTCAGCCTTGCCCTACTTCTTGAGCTAGGACAAAGGCTGTTGATGTTAGGTTTAGAAGCTTAGGACAATCTTGTAAAGTTCTGATGTAATTTAAATTTCATGAATGTATTCTCTTAATATATTAATGGAATTTCTACTTTTTGCAAGTTTTTGTCTCTAAGATGTTTGTAATTTAAATGCACTGATAAATCCTGATATATCCATATTCTGATGACCATTTCCATTTTGATTTAAATTAAGTTCTGATCTTACAATACCAGTAGTTATTTACATGATTTAATTTTGGTCATTCTCATACTTGAATTTCTTCTCAGAATATTGGTGTTGCAGTGAAAAATAATTGAATAAGTGGGAACAGTTTCAATTTTGAATTAAAACTGATTTACCTCGATTAATGGAATTACTGGGTAAGTGGAACGGTTTTTCCTTGAAAAACTACAAGTGGGTAAGTAATGATTACTGTTTTCCCGTGCCCATTAACTATTCATTATTACTGCATGTCTGACCGGTGTCCAACGATTATATTTTTTTCCAAGTATAAGTAAGACAGAGAGAAGATTTTCCAATCTTTTATTTACTTTTACACTTTATCTCTCTTTCTTTGCTTTTACTCTCTTTCATCTCCTGACGTTGGTTTTTTCATACAGACATTTTCTCAAACACCTAACAGGAAACTCTTAATTTTCGATTTTTCTCATGGCACCTAAGGATTTGATCATTGATGGAGCTAAGTTCGTTCCAAATAACTATGCTGCAATTCTCGATCATGCTGAAGCTCCGTCTGAGTTGCATTTTATGCAAGATCTTCTTGCACATAGTGAAATTGGGTATGTATTGACCCAGCCTTCAGTCTTTTCAAGCCAACAAGTTTTGACGTTTTGGCGGACTGGGCACTTTGATAATGGTGGTACACATGGTACTCCCAGTATTGTTTTCAAAGTGGATGATTCTACACATGTGGTAACTCCTGGTACAATTCGCAAGGCCCTACATTTACCGGAAGGATGTACTTTTTCAACCCCGTATGAATCGGCTCTTCAAGATTTAATGGCCAGTTTGGGGTATGAGCAGAGTTTGGCAAAGCTTGGGCAGTTGAAACAGGCTCATATCAGAAAGGAATGGAGCTTCTTCTTCGACTGCATCACTAAAGCTTTTGGGGATAAGTGTTCCAACTTTGATGCCATTCCTATAATGAGTCAGTACATCGGGTATGCTATCATTCACCAAACTCATTTTGATTTTGCAAATGCTTTGATAGGTTTTATCGGGGATATGATGACAGAGGATAGGAATGTTGTCTACTTTACTAGATTCTGTCAGCTTATATATAATTTCTGTTGTGCTGATGAACCCCAACCTACCACTGACTTAACTCCACCTTTCAAAATTGCAAAACGAGCCTTTAATGACTTGGTAAATGCTGACCTTAAGGAAAAGGTGGTTAGACCTTTACAGATTCCTCAGACTGTAAAACAGATCTTGGTAAATTCTGATCCTCAAACCTATAGATCTGTTTATCCTGATGTCCAACCTACCACCACCTCCCAAACACCACAGCAACCATCAGAACATACCACTCATACATCTATACCTCAACCATCCCTCAGAACATATCTCAAATCATATATGTCAACTTCACAGACAACTCAACTTTCATCATCAGCACCTACTGTGAAGCCTTCATCTTCCAAGCCTAAGAGGACAAAGACTGTTCCTTAAACACCTCAGAAGAGAAGGAGGATTATTTTGAGAGATGAGTCTCATAGTGAGGACCAGGTTTCTACATCAGAACCTATTGTCAAAGAAGCTGAGAAAGTTCCTTCTCAGAAGGATTCTGGAATTGGGGGATCTAAGCTTCTCAAAAGGCTTCGAAGAATGACTTTTGCTGAACCTCCCAAGGAATCCCCACCTTCAAAGAGATACAAGAAACAGAGAGCTAAACGGCCAGTTTTAGATGATGAGGAAGCAGCAGCTAAGGAAGGAGATCAGGAATCTCTGATCTCACAAGAACCAGAATCTGCTGAAGCCACTGCTTCTCCATTGCCTCCAACTCATGAAGCTGCTACAGAAAAGGCCAACACACCATCTGTGTCTCCTGTTCAAAAGACTGTATCTCCTGTTGATCCAGGCACAAGTGCTGAAATTGATATTCGAAACCTGGTTGTGCCTGAAGTACTTTACTTAGAAGCTCCAACAGCAATTAATCCATCAATAACACCTGTTACTGATGCTACTCAAACTCCATAATTATCTACTACACCTTCTCTGCATCTAGATGATGATGATCAGAATCCAGATGAGCATCAGAATATGGCTGTTGATCAGAACTTAGAACCAGATCAGCATTTAGAGGATGATGCTGAAGCCTCAATTGTTTCTCATACTGTTGTTTTATCAGAAGATGCTGATTCTGTAAGTTCTGATGCTGCAAATGCTGATAATACTGGTGATGCTGCTCTAAATGCAGATGCTGATGAAGCAGGTCCTTCAGGACATGCACCTCAACAAACTGTTCCTAAATCTGAACTAGTTAAGAAGTTTGTTACAAGAGAAGCACCAGTGCCTTGGAGTGAAACTCCTGCAGGACAGGAGTGGACTAAGGAATGGAACTCAGTTACCTGTGTTCCATCTGCAAAGAATCTTGCTGAGCACTTGACAAAAGCTGATGAGATGTTAATTACTGATGATTTCAAAACACAGCTTAGAGTCAATGCATTGAGTACTAAACATATACAAGGTCTCCATTCCACTACTCATGCAGAGTTACATAAAATTCAGGAAGAATTAATCAAGCAAGAACAAGTTCAGAAACTTGACAAGAAAAAATTCTTCCAACCTACCTTTGACAGAGTTGCTTATATTGAGAAGACTCAAGAGAAACAACAATCTCAGATTGATGAAATTCTGAAAAATCAAGCTTCTCAGCAATCTCAACTTGATAAAATCCAAGCTTCAGTGGAATTTCTTGTCTCTCTTCTCTTACCTGCTGATGCCAAAAAGGGGGAGAAAGTAATTAAGTCCAAATGCAAAACTGATAAGATACTGAAGGGGAAGGATAATGAAAAAAGATGACCAAGGAAACTCTGGAATGGGTGGAGGTCATAGTCAAGGTAGAGGTTTCTCATCAAGAAAAGCTGAAATCACAAGTCACAGGACAAGTTCTGATGCTGGAAAAAGAATTACTTCTGCTACTGGTAAAAGGATAAGTTCTGATGAACTTTTAGATCTTGATGAAGAAATTTCAAGACAGTTATTTCTTCAGGAAAATCCAGGAATGGACTTGGAGAGTCTAATGGAAGAAGAAGCCAGACTTAAATCAGAAAAAGTCAAATCTAAGTCTGAAGCTTCTGGTAAAAAGACACTTCCAAAACTCAAAGGCATTGTGATAAAAGAAAGGATAAATTCTGAAGCAATCATGGCTAAATCACAACTGCAGATAGATCCAAGATCCAAGGGCAAAGAAAAAGTTGGTGAACCTATCAAGGTTTATGTGCCTCCTGTGAATGAAGAAATTACTGATGAAGATGCTGATCTTGCTCTGACTTCAAGAAAAGTTTTTAAGACAACCTCTGACATGGCTCAAGTTGTTCAGAGTCAAGAAATAGTTAGTTCTGATAAATCAAAGACTCCTACCAGGATTCACTAAAGCCAAACAAACTCAACCTTTGAAGACTGCTGCAAGTGGTTTTGAAGCAAGAGTGGTTACAGGAAAGGAAGCAAGAGATAAAACTGGATTGGGAAGTGCTGATGAAAGAAGAATACAGAACACTACCAATGATCCAACTTCCCTAAGTGAACCAGGTATTGGAGCAACTCCTGAGAGATTGAATCAACTGGAATCTGTACAAATGGTTTACCATACCTACTTGAAAGAACACATCTTGTTGTACTTTATGACAGATGGTAGGGTTTATCATAAAAGGGAAAATGTCATTCCACTGAAGTATCTTGAAGAACTGGAGCATGTATTATTTTTACTTCAAGTGAATGACAGAATAACAGAAAGTGCTGCAAACTATTTGAAGAATCAGATTCAGAGACAGAAAAGGCTTTATTCTGTTAAGTCTGACAGCACATATCTTCTAAAGTACAGAGATCACAAAGGTGATATAGTTGAGATGAAGCCCAACACTGCCAAGATTATAACTACCTTTCTGGGTTACAGGGCTGTGGAATTCAATCTTGAGTCTGATAAGGCATATTTGATCAGACTGGATCAGGATATAAGAAAAGCTAGAATTAATGATCTCAGGGCTGCAATCTTTCAAATTGGTGAAGATACTGCAGAACTTAAAGATGCTAAAAGGAGGATGATTGATGAACTCAGATATGTTGAGAGATGTTTGTTGAAGAACTATCTCAGAACAACTCCTGACATCAGAGAGATCAGAAGATGAAGCCAAGTCAAGATCTACAACTGCTTAAATTCTGATATGAATACAGACTGAAGTTGTTATCAGAAGTTAAAGATTGGTAAAGCTTTAAGGACTTTAAGTTGTAGTTATCTAGTCAAATTCTCATGCATTTGTACTTAATGTTTTTGACATCATCAAATATCTGTTAAATTTGTATATTATGCTAATTTACAAGTTGGGGGAGATTGTTAGATATATTTGATAATATCATGGCTAATGTGATTTATGTTTAGTTTTTCAGATCTTACTTAAACAGGATAAATCAGTACTTACTGGAAGTCAGGACTTAAGGATATCAGTACTTATATTATCAGAAGATAATCATCAGAAGATGGATATCAGAACTTAAGTACTGAAGGACGTTCAGATAAGGAAAGCAGCTGGTTAAAGGATAGAACATCGAGACAAACATAAGAAGAGATATGCATGAAGAAGGAATTCTATGAAGAATAGAATACTTGGAAGAAAAGATATGTGATTGATATATTTTAGGAAGCAGAATTATATTCCATATCAATTAGCGATTATCTTGTAACTGTGTAGTATATAAACACAGACATAGGGTTTACACTATAAGTGTTATCACAATCGAGAAGATTATTCATTGTAACCCTAGCAGCTCTCGTGATATTTGTTCATCACTGAGAGAGAACAGTTCCATACTGTAACAGAGTTTATTGTTTC
The DNA here is from genome assembly GCF_009905375.1 of Apium graveolens. NCBI lineage: Eukaryota > Viridiplantae > Streptophyta > Magnoliopsida > Apiales > Apiaceae > Apium > Apium graveolens. The sequence continues at coordinate 77,391,476 of NC_133649.1, forward strand.
AATAAAGTTTGTTTTCTATTACTTGAGTTATTAAAGTTCGATTTGATTGTACTATACACTGTATTCACCCCCTCTACAGTGTGTGTATGACCTAACAATTACTTTCTCCCCCTTTTTGGCATCAGCAGGTAACATAAGAGAGACAAGCAATTCCACTGAGGGTTGGATTTCATCAAGTTGAGATTGCTGAGAAGCTTGATTTTTCAAAATAGCATCAATCTGAGACTGTTGCTTCTCTTGGGTCTTCTCAATATAAGCAACTCTGTCAAAGGTAGGTTGGAAGAATTTTTTCTTGTCAATTTTCTGAAATGTTTCTTGCTTGAGTAATTCTTCCTGAATTTTATGTAACTCTTCATGAGTTGTGGAATGGAGACCTTGCAGATTTTTAGTACTCAATGCAGTGACACAAAGCTGTGTTTTGAAATCATCATTAATTAACATCTCATCAGCTTTTGTCAAGTGCTCAGCAAGAGTCTTTGCAGATGGAACACAGGTAACTGAGTTCCATTCCTTAGTCCACTCCTGTCCTGCAGGATTGTTACTCCAAGGCACTGGTGCTTCTCTTATAACAAACTTCTTAACTAGTTCAGATTTAAGAACAGTTTATTGAGGTGCATGTCCTGAAGGACTAGCTGCATCAGCATCTGCATTCATAGCAGTATCACCAGTAGGATCAACATTTGAAGCATCAGCACCAGTAGTATCAGCATTGGAAGCATCAGAACTAACAGAATCAGTATCTTCTGATAGAACAATAGTATGAGAAGCAATTGAGGCTTCAACATGATCCTCTAAGTGCTGATCTGGTTCCAAGTTCTGATCAACAGCCATATCCTGATGCTCACCTATATTCTGATCATCAATATCTAGATGTAGAGAAGGTGTAGTAGACAATTCTGGACTTTGAGTAGCATCAGTAACAGGTGTTGTTGATGGATGAATTGCTGTTGGAGCTTCTAAGTAAAGTACCTCAGGCACAACCAGGTTCTGAATATCAATATCAGCACTTGTGTCTGGATCAACATGAGATACAGCCTTATGTACAGGATACACAGATGGTGTGTTGGCTTGTTCTGTAGCAGCTTCCTGAGTTAGAGTCAATGGAGAAGCAGTGGCTTCAGCAGATTCTGGTTCTTGTGAGATAAGAGATTCCTGATCTCCTTCCTTAGCTGCTGCTTCCTCATCATCTGAAACCAGCCTTTTAGCTCTCGGTTTCTTGTATCTCTTTGAAGGTGGGGATTCCTTGGGAGGTTCAGAAGAAGTCATTCTTCTAAGCCTTTTGAGAAGCTTAGATCCCCCAATTCCAGAATCCTTCTGAGAAGGAACTTTCTCAGCTTCCTTAACAACAGGTTCTAATGAAGAAACCTGTTCCTCACTATCAGAATCATCTCTCAAAACAATCCTCCTTCTCTTCTGAGGTGTCTGAGGAACAATCTTTGTCCTCTTGGGCTTGGAAGATGAAGGCTTCACAGTAGGTGCTGAGGATGAAGGTTGAGTTGTCTGTGAAGGTGTGAGATATGTTTTAAGATATGTTCTGAGAGAGGGTTGAGGAATAGATGTATAAGTGGTATGTTCTGATGGTTGCTGTGGTGTTTGGGATGTGGTGGTGGGTTGTACATCAGGATAAACAGATCTATAGGTTTGAGGATCAGCATTTACCAAGATCTGTTTTACAGACTGAGGAATCTGTAAAGGTCTAACCACCTTTTTCTTAAGGTCAGCATTTACCAAGTCATTAAAGGCTCGTTTTGCAATTTTAAAAGGTGGAGTTAAGTCAGTGGTAGGTTGGGGTTCATCAACACAACATAAATTATATATAAGCTGACAAAATCTAGCAAAGTAGACAACATTCCTATCTTCTTTCATCCTATCCCCAATAAAACCTATCACAGCATTTGCAAAATCAAAATGAGTTTGGTTAATAATAGCATACCCGATGTGCTGACTCATTATAGGAATGGCATCAAAGTTGGAACACTTATTCCCGAAAGCTTTAGTGATGCAGTCGAAGAAGAAGCTCCATTCCTTTCTGATATGAGCCAGTTTCAACTGTCCAAGCTTAGCCAAACTCTACTCATACCCCAAACTGGCCATTAACTCTTGTAAAGCTGATTCCTACGGTGTTGAGAAAATACAGCCTTCTGGTAAATGTAAGGCCTTGCGAATTGTACCAGGAGTTACCACATATTCAGTATCATCCACTTCAAAAACAATGATGGGAGTACCATTAGCACCACCATTGTCAAAATGCCCAGTCCGCCAAAATGTCAGAACTTGTTGGCTTGAAAAGACTGAAGGCTGGGTCAATGCATACCCAATTTTACTGTGTGCAAGAAGATCTTGCACAAAATGCAATTCAGACGGAGCTTCATCATTATTGAGAATTGCAGCATAGTTATTTGGAACGAACTTAGCTCCATCAATGATCAAATCCTTAGGTGTCATGAGAAAAATCGAAAATTAAGAGTTGCCTGTTAGGTGTTTAATAAAATATCTGTATGAAAAACCAACGTCGGGAGATGAGAGAGAGAGTAAAAGCAAAGAAAGAGAGATAAAGTGTAAAAGTAAATAAAAGATTGTATAATCTTCTCTCTCTCTTACTTATACTTGGTAAAAAAAATATAATCGTTGGACACCTGTCAAACATGCAGCAATAATGAATAGTTAATGGGCACGAGAAAACAGTAATCATTACTTACCCACTTGCAGTTTTTCAAGAAAAAACCGTTCCACTTACCCAGTAATTCCATTAATTGAGGTAAGTCAGTTTTAATTCAAAATTTAAATTGTTCCCGCTTATTCAATTATTTTCACTGCTAAACCAATATTCTGAAAAAAAAATTCGAGTGTGAGAATGACCAAAATAAATCAAGTAAACAAGTACTGATATTTTAAAATCAGAACTTAATTTAAATTAATGATTAAAATGATCATCAGAACATGGATATATCAAGATTTATCAGTGCAGTAAAATGTGCAAACATCTCAGAGACAGAATCTTGCAAAAATAAGAAATTTCATTAATATATTAAGAGAATACTTTCATGAAATTGAAATTACATCAGAGAATTACAAGACTGTCCTAAGCTTCTAATCCTAACATCAACAGCCTTAGTCCTAGCTCAAAAAGCAGGGCAAGGCTGACGATGAAGAAAAACAGGAAGAAGAAAATAAGTTATTTCTTCTTCCTACTCTCTACAAAAAGAATAGTGAGTCTGATGATTCGCTCTTGCTGGCGGAGAGCTTCCATCCTTTCTTCCTCCAATCGCTCCAGATGGCGATGGTAGTCCATGTAAAAGAACAGGAGGTGGGTGAGAACCTCCTGCGGAACCAAGTCCCAAATCTCATCAGGATTGACAGTAACGTGCCATTCCTGCTGCCATACTTCACAGCTCAGCTCCATGTTGAAGGTCTCATAGTTCAAAAACAGATTGTAGTTGACCATGGTTTTGTTGGTATAAAGGAAAGGAGAGTGAGTATATGAGAAACGAATTGATGTATAGGCTGATGTGAAGTGTTGGTTTATATAGGCAAGAGAATGTCAGGAGACGCAAGGAAATTTAATGCTGACAGGTAGAAATAATTCTACCTCGTCTCCCTAGACTTGGAAGAATAAAAATAGTCATTGGAAAGGTAAAACAGGGTTTAATGCGCACAAGAAACAAGTAAAAATTACTGTACATGTACGTGTACCACTATCCCTAATTATATTGACTGTTAATATTCCGCCCAAACATATTCTGATTTAAAATGAGACTGTTTTTAGATTTTATCCACAAATAAGGCAAGTAAAGGATCAGAATTTAATATCAGAACTTAGACTTATATCAGAACTTAACAGTCATCAGAACATGATTTCTTAACTCGAAAAATGAATGCCTATCTCCGTAATTCTTCACCCAAATTCTGATATCGATTCTTCATAACTTAATCATCAGAACGTTCAACAGAACCTGTCCTCAGAATTTATGCAATCTGACACATAAACTATTCATCTAAAATAACATAGATCACCACATTAATTTTCATCATTCATATGGAGTGTTTAGTGTGTGCATTAAGCTAAATATCAGACAAAGAGTAAAGTCTGATTCATTTCAGTACATCTTAGAAATAAGGCAAAACTAAAATTTTACTAAAAATCTGTCATTATTCTGAAGCCTACTATTGAATGAGTTCATGCTTGAGTCCACCTCAACTGTTTTGTGCTAATTTTGTGCATCTTTTTAAATTCCATTTTACAGTGGCTTCTCAGTGTAAGTGAGTCACGACTGCTTATCAGAATTTATGCTATTATCAGAGTATTTCTCCAGTAATCATAGAGTGTGAAAAGTTACTAAGAAAATATTTTTCTTTTCTGATGCATATTACTTAATACCAGCAATGCACTTGGGTCGTCCCTTCCATCTTTTTACTCTAGACCTCAAAGGAGTACCTGATTTTTATTTCTTTTTCTTTTCCCTTTTTCTTTTGATAAGTGAGGTTTATCAGCACTTAGTACATTCAGCAGATTTACTAACACCATAACTTAACAGATGAGAAGCATTATTCTAGTTTTTGACTTAGTAATAAGATAGACAGAGTAAACTTAACTAAGCTCAATATTAGAATTTGCTTGTGTCAATGGATTTCCACATAAATAATTACTTCTAACATGGGATTTCTAGTATATTGAAGACTACTAGGTCAGCATCTTGCACAGGTATCCTCATAGGATAAAATAGTTACATAAACAGACATATCATTATCAAAGTTTAGAAATTCACAGCAGACAACAATCAGTACTTAAGTAATTTTCAATGAAGCACAGAATACACATAGAGAGTAATTTCTGTAAATACTGATCATAAAGTCTGATGTATCAGAACAAAACTAAGCAGATTTAGAGAAAGAACCTGAAACCATTCCAAGTTCATTTACCAATCTTGTAAAAGTAGCTTCATACAGTGGTTTTGTGAAGATATCTGCTAGTTGTTGATCTGTTGGAACAAAGTGCAATTCCACTGTACCTTCATCCACATGTTCCCTTATGAAGTGGTACCCGATGCTGATGTGCTTCGTCATTGAGTGTTGAACTGGATTACCTGCCATAACAATAGCACTTTGATTATCACAGTAAATAGGGATTTTAAAATATGTTATCCCATAATCTAGTAACTTATTCTTCATCCAAAGAATCTGTGCACAACAGCTTCCTGCAGCAATGTACTCTACTTCTACAGTTGATGTGGAAATTGACTTTTGTTTCTTACTAAACCAAGAAACCAATCTGCCTCCAAGAAATTGGCAGCTTCCACTTGTGCTTTTCCTGTCAATTTTGTAACCTGCAAAATCTGCACCTGAGTAACCTATTAGTTTAAAATCTGATTCTATGGGATACCACAATCCCAGATCAGCTGTTCCATTAAGATATTTGAAAATCCTTTTCACAGCTGTTAAGTGAGGTTCTCTTGGATCTGCTTGAAATCTTGCACAAAGATAGGTAGCATACATGATATCAGGTCTACTAGCAGTTAGATAGAGTAGAGAGTCAATCATACCTCTGTAATCAGTAATATCTACTGATTTACTAGTATCTTTGTCCAGTTTTGTTGCAGTGGCCATGGGAATGGATGCACTTGAACAATCTTGCATTCCAAATTTCTTCAGCAAATTTCTGGTGTACTTAGTTTGACAAATAAAAGTGCCTTCTTCATTCTGCTTGACTTGAAGGCCCAGAAAATAGCTAAGTTCCCCCATCATACTCATTTGATACCTTGATTGCATCAGTTTGGCAAACTTCTTGCAAAGTCTGTCATTTGTAGAACCAAAGATGATATCATCAACATATATCTGAACCAGAAGTAAGTCCTTTCCATGGTTGAGGTAGAACCGTGTTTTGTCTATAGTTCCTCTGGTAAATCCACTTTCCAGAAGAAACTGAGCTAAAGTCTCATACCATGCTCTTGGAGCTTGCTTAAGTCCATAAAGTATTTTATCAAGCCTGTAGACATAATCTGGATATTTGGAATCTACAAAGCCTGGAGGTTGTTCAACATATACTTCTTCCTCCAATTCTCCATTGAGAAAAACACTTTTACATCCATTTGAAAGATAGTAAACTTTTTGTGAGCAGCATAAGCCAAAAATATCCTTATGGCTTCCAATCTAGCAGCTGGTGCAAATGTTTCATCATAATCAATTCCCTCCTGTTGAGAATATCCTTTTGCAACCAGCCTTGCCTTATTCCTTGTAATTATGCCATCACTATCAGTTTTTTTTTCTGAATACCCATTTTGTACCAACAACAGATCTGTTCTTTGGTCTTGGCACCAGGGTCCAGACTTTGTTTCTTTCAAATTTATTTAACTCTTCCTGCATTGCTTGCACCCAATCAGCATCTTGAAGAGCTTCTTCCACTTTCTTTGGCTCAGTCTGAGAAAGAAAAGAATTGTAAAGACATTCACTTGAAGTATCTGTTCTAGTTCTGACACCTGCATCAGGATTTCCAATTATCAAATCAGGTGTATGTGATTTAGTCCACTTCCTTGCAGACGGAAGGTTTTCTCTAGAACTGGATGCTCCCCCATGATCCATGCTGTCTTCATTAACATTTTCTGATTCTCCCCCTGAAAATATGCTCTCTGAGTTTGATTCTTCAGTATTTAGATTTTCAGAACTATCAGAACTTGGCTTATCAGAACTTGACGAATCAGAACTTGAAGAGCCAGATGTATGTTCTGATGCTTCTTGAGATGTGGTAATATCTTGAGTATGCTCCCCCTGCATAGGTGCATCTTCCTTTGGCGTAGTCACCGCAATTTCAATAACATCAGAGATTAGTCCATCAGAGTTTGCAGTATCAGGATTTAGATCTTCATTTTCAAATCTCAGCTGATCATGATCAATAAAATCTTCAAGTCCAGTAATCTTCTTATCATCAAAAGAGACATTGATAGATTCCATAACCACTCTTGTTCTTAAGTTATAGACTCTGAAGGTTTTTGTGGAAAGTGGATACCCAACAAAGATTCCTTCATCAGCTTTTAAATCAAATTTGGATAGCTGTTCAGGATGAGTCTTAAGAACAAAACACTTGCATCCAAATACATGAAAATACTTTCCATGCTTGTTAATTAGTGTTGCATTCTGAGTAAAACAAGCAGTCTGCACAGCTTCAGCCCAGAAATAGGTTGGAAGCTTTGCTTCATCAAGCATTGTACGTGCAACTTCAATGAGAGTTCTATTCTTTCTTTCAACAATTCTATTTTGCTGTGGAGTTCCAGGAGCAGACAATTCCTGCTTGATTCCATGGTTTTTGCAGAACTCTTTCATTATCAAACTCTTGAACTCACTACCATTATCACTCCTTATTATTTTCACAGAATCTTTGACCAATTTATCCAGTTGCCTGACATGATCAATCAAGATAGATGCAGTTTCAATTTTAGTGTGCAAGAGATACACCCATGTGTATCTGGTAAACTCATCCACTATGACCATAGCATATTTCTTCTTTGTAATAGACATGACATTTACTGGACCAAATAGATCAACATGTAGAAGGTGATAAGGCTCAAGAATTGATGATTCAGTCTTGCTCTTGAATGAGGATTTCCTTTGTTTAGCCTTCTGACAAGAATCACAAAGGCCATCAGGAGCAAATACTGACTTTGGCAGTCCTCTCACAAGATCTTTCTTGACTAGTTCATTTATATTATTGAAATTTAAATGAGAGAGTTTCTTGTGCCAATTCCAGCTTTATTCAATTGATGCTCTACTCATCAGACAGATTGCAGAACCATCAGTACTTGTTGAAAGCTTGGCTTCATAAATGTTACCACGCATGTATCTTTTCAGAACAACTTTGCCTGTAGATTTACTTACAACTTCACAGTGTTCTTCAAAGAAATTCACATGATAACCTCTGTCCCGGATTTGACTGACACTCAGCAGATTGTGTTTAAGTCCTGAGACCAGAGCTACTTCTTTAATGATGACATTCCCAAGATTGATATTGCCATATCCCAATGTTTTTCCAATGTTTCCATCTCCATAAGAAACACTTGGGCCAGCCTTCTCCACAAAGTCTGATAGCAGGGCTTTATTTCCAGTCATATGTCCTGAACATCCACTGTCCAGAACTAGGATGTTTTTCTTATTGCCCTGCAATCACAAAGACCACTAATGATTAGTTTTAAGGACCCAGACATGCTTGGATCCTTTGGCCTTATTAAGTCTGTTAACATTTCCAGCGGATTTAACATCAGAGTTTATGTTAACAATTTTCTTATCAGAATTTACACTATTAGACTTTGAATCAGAACTTACACTAGAAGGAACAATGGTAACTTTCTTTAAAGAAGGTTTCATCTGATAATAATCATAGTAAAAACTATGATATTCCTTAAAAGTATAAATGGAATGCCATAAACTACCACAATGAAAATAAGGATTTTGTGGTTTATATCTAACAGACTGACTCTTAACTCCTGACTTTGAAGGTAAGGATTTTATGTTCTTATTCTTCCTGCAAAAAGAAGCCAGATGGTTAGAACTTCCACAGTTATGACACATTTTCCTAGGAGCCTCAGGAACAGGCTTATAATTATTGCTTTTATTCACACCTTCCTTTTCATTCCAATTTTTCCTAGGTGATTTTACCTTGTTTGCATTCTTAACATCTTTCAGCTTATGCTTAAGCTGCTTCTTAGTCATTAAGCCTACATTTACTTCAGTTGTCTTTTCCTGTTTTAGTTTGTCAGAAGTTAATTCCTTTTTAACTTCTGAATTCTCATTTTCAGACTTTACAGCTACAAACTTAACATGTTTTAACTTTGGCTTTTGTTTAACAACTATAGACTTAATATCTATAGTTCCTTTATCATTCTTATCCTCTCCATAACCTAAGCCCTCTTTCCAGTTTTCACTACTTAACAAATTCTGAGTTGTTCTGCCAGAGTTAGTCCAAGTCCTGATAATCTCTCTTTCCTTTTCTAACTCAGCTTTTAGAGATTCATTCATTTTAAGCACTTCATCCCTAACATAGAAAGTATCATCTCTATCTTTCTGAGTTTGATGGAACATGACTAACTCTTTTTCTAAATAATCATTCCTCTTTTTGCAAGCAAGATTTTCAGAAGTTTATCTTTCACATGTTAAAGTTTGATCTCTTTAACTAATGAACATGGTTTTAAGATATCTTCTCAACTGATTAATATCATCAGTATGAAAGGCATAAGTAGTTTGAGGTACCTTTAATTCAGCAGCTTCAGAACTGCTTTCAGCACTTGCCTTATCAGCATTTGCCATCAAGGCATAATTCTCCTCACTTTCAGAATCTGAGGTGTCTGTATAGCTTTTCTTCTTTGTGATAAGAGCCTTGCCTTTGTCACTCTTCACTTTCTTACAATCAGGAGATATGTGGTCTTTCTCACCATAGTTGTAGCATTTGACATTTGTATAATCTCCTCTGTCAGACTTTCCTCCTCTTCTCTCAGATTTTCTGAAATTCTTCTTATCAGAACTTGCGCCTTTCCTGGAAAACTTATTTCCCTTCCTGAACTTCCTGTATGCAATCTTTGTGATTCCTTTCACCATAAGAGCACACAGCTTCATCATCTCTTCATCAGCATCCATCTCAGGCAAGCTTTCAGATTCTGAGTCGTCATCACTTTCAGAACTTGATGACTCAGTATCAGACTTTGTGAAGAGAGCTTTACCCTTGTCTTTCCTTGAGGTAGCTGCCTTGGGGGATTCTTCTTCAGCCTTAAGAGCAACTGTCCTTAACTTTCCTCCTTTCCTCTTACTTCTTTGTTCCATCTCAAGTTCATGAGTCTTGAGCATTCCATAAATTTCAACAAGAGTTGCTTCATCAAGATTATAGTTGTCTCTTATTGTTGTTGCCTTCAAATCCCAGCATTCAGGAAGAGCTAACAGGAATTTAAGGTTTGAATCTTCAAGATCATACTCTTTATTAACCAGTGACAAATCATTCAAGAGTTTGACAAATCTATCATATAAATCAGTCAATGACTCATTAGCCTTTGAGTCAAAGTGTTCATACTCTTGAGTGAGTATTGTCTTCCTGTTCTTCTTAATCGTATCCGTTCCCTGACATCTTGTTTCCAAGGCATCCCATATCTCCTTTACAGTCTTGCAGTTTATTACCATGTTTGACATTACATTATCAATAGCACTATGCAGTAAGTGTTGTACCTTAGCATCCTTAGCAATTGATGCGATATCTTTAGCAGTGTAATCACTCTTCTCCTTTGGTACAGACTTTGCTGCTTCACCTGCAACTGCAACAGCGAGCTTGGTTGGTTTGTGAGGCCCTTCCTTGATTCTATCAAGATATTATGGATCTGTAGCTTCCAGCAACATGGTCATCCTCACCTTCCATATGGCATATTCAGATGGTCTCAATATGGGAACTCTAATAGTCTCATATAGGCTTTGAATTTGTGTCTTTGGAGGTTCTTCAGCTTTGGTGGGCTTAGTTGGAGTTTCTACTTCAGACATGATTGTGTTTGGATCTTAAACTGTTTGTGTGTTAACATATAGGCTCTGATACCACTTGTTAGGTCACACACACTGTAGAGGGGGGTGAATACAGTGTATAGCACAATCAAATCGAACTTTAATAACTCAAGTAACGGAAAATAAACTTTATTTAAAACAATAAACTCTGTTACAGTATGGAACTGTTATCTCTCAGTGATGAACGAATATCACGAGAGCTGCTAGGGTTACAAAGAATAATCTTCTCAATTGTGATAACATTTATAGTGTAAACCCTATGTCTGTGTTTATATACTACACAATTACAAGATAATCGCTAATTGATATGGAATATAATTCTGCTTCCTAAAATATATCAATCAGATATCTTTTCTTCCAAGTATTCTATTCTTCATAGAATTCCTTCTTCATGCATATCTCTTCTTATGTTTGTCTCGATCTTCTTTCCTTTAACCAGCTACCTTCCTTATCTGAACGTCCTTCAGTACTTAAGTTCTGATATCCATCTTCTGATAATTATCTCCTGATAATATAAGTACTGATATCCTTAACTCCTGACTTCCAGTAAGTACTGATTTATCCTGTTTAAGTAAGATCTGAAAACTAAACATAAATCACATTAGCCATGACATTATCAAATATATCTAACACTACCCCAACATTACTTCTGGTCACCCCAAAAAGGTTTTCTATATTTCCGAAAAATAGTTCCCGAAAAATCTGAAATTAATATACATAGATACACACGTGTTGAATTGCCTTGTAGATTAGTCTACATCATCAAACTCCATTTGTATAGCCCGAAAATAAATTAAAACAGAAGATTTGCGTAGAAATTTTTTTTCTCGAAAGCTTGCAATATCGTTGTATGTGCGTAGATATCGAAGAACTGGTCAATAATATATAGATATTGAGATTTGGATGAAAGTTTTGTAAGATATGAATTTTTGAAGTTTTTTAGATATATAGATGTGTACAGAAGAGAGAGAGTGAGAGACAAGATGAGAGAGAGCCAGATATTTGAGGCGGAGACGGAGGGTTACGCAAGAATATATATATATATATATATATAGTAAAACTGATTTTTTTCCTGAAATTACAACTCCTCAAAATCAATCTCAAACACCACCATTCAATTACACCACAATAAAATAAATGAATTTCAAACACACCGTAATTTATATTTACACATATAAACTCGCTGAAGCAAAAAATACGTCCACCGAAGTACAAAATCCGTCCAACGACGACTCTTCCAACGACTTCTAAAAATTCTGAAATTAATATATACACTAACATGATATAATATAACTAGTAAAAAATTAAAATCTTGAAATTCCTCCCCCAACATTACTTCTGGTCACCCCAAAAAGGTTTTCTAGATGTCCGAAAAATAGTTCCTGAAAAATCTGAAATTAAAATACATAGATACACACGTGTTGAATTGCCTTGTAAATTAGTCTGCATAATCAAACTCCCTTTGTATAGCCCGAAAATAAATTAAAATAGAAGATTTACGTAGAAAAATTTCTGCTCGAAAGCTTGCAATATCTTTGTATGTGCATAGATATTGCAGAGCTGGTCAATTCTATATATAGATATTGAGATTTGGATGAAAGTTTTGTAAGATATAGATTTTTTGGAGTTTTTTAGATATATAGATGTGTACAGAATAGAGAGACACAAGAGGAGAGAGAGCCAGATGATTGAGGCAGCGATGGATGGTTACACAACAATATATATATATATATATATATATATATATAATAAAAGTATTTTCCCCTAGAATTCTCTTGACCGCAAATTTCATTTAACTAGCCCAAAATAATAATTAACAGGGAATAATTTTTAATATATTATTTTCGAATAAATATAAAAATTATACCGAAATCCCCAAAAAGTATGAAATTTTCAAAAATATGAAAATATAGACTATTTGAGAGTCCCGTAATTTTATAAAAATAAAAATACGAATTTCGTGGGCTTTGACATCCCGATAGGGGCCCGGTCCCATCATTTTCCATAAAAATGAAATATTTTTTTAATTCATAATATATCCTGAAAACACATATTACGAGTGACAACTCACGCAAAACAATTCCAAATACACTATTCGTAATACAGACCATCAAAATCAATTCATGTAGCGTAAAATTTTGTATAATTACATTATAACACATAATAAAATATACGAAAAATATTATTTCCCTCAAGGGACCGTATATAACACGTAAAATTTATTATCAAAAACATTCCAACTGAGATAAACACATAATATTTCACTTAATGTATCATAAAATAATCTCGAAATTCACCGATCTTACACTTTTAAGGTTTTGTATACGTGCACATATGGTATATAGATATACACATGCCCTTTGAGAACTGTTACTACTAACATATCAATTTATTAAATTACCGGATCTTACACGTTTATCTTTTAGATGATTAATTTGCTCTAAATTTTTTAAAAGACAATCCGTAATTTTCACTTTTTACAAAATAATATAATATTTACACCTAAATATAATCTAATTATTTTCGTTATTTTATAAGATACGAATGAAAATTATCTATTCAAAAGTATTTTAAATCAAACTATCCCACTACAATATTTTTTTAAAAAAATGATACAACTTTAACCCGATTATAAATTATTTGTTAATTGTTACTTATATTTATTTTTATTAAGATAATTATTGCTTTTATCATATATATATAATATATTAATTTTAATATTATATCATTTAAGAGTATATAATTATAGTTCAATTTCTTAATTAATTGTCTATTATGTTTGTTATACATATTATCAGATATTATAGTAGAATAATAGAATAAATGAAATGAATATATCTATATTATATTATAGCTATACTTTACACGTGCAACCATGTTGCCAAATGATATCACCAAAACCCCCTTACTCCAATTTATTGTATTATAATAGTTTTCTTTTTATTATTATTATTATTATTATTATTATTATTATTATTATTATATTACTTCCTTTTTTTATGTTTTATAAAATTCATGTACTCTAAATTTTTTAAAAGATAATTCATAACTTTCCCTTTTTACAAATTCAAACAAAACGCCTATAATATTTATACCTAAATATAATCTAAATGTGTTTCTTATTTTATATGATAAAAATTAAAATTAATTTTTTTATTAATATTTTTAATCAAACTTACACATTTCATTGTTTTTTCTTTTAAAAATGATATAGTTTTACCCGATTAATAAATAATTTGTTAATTCTTACTTACATTTATTTTTATTAACATAATTGTTACTTGTAATATATATAAATATTTTTAATATTATTTTATATCAATTAAAAATGTTTAATTATAGTTTAATTTTTTATTAATTACCTATTGTGTTTGTTATACAGATTATTAGATGAAATAAATATAGTATATAATATATTTATTAGATCTGTATTTCAATTTTAAATTGTAATGATTTTATTATTATTATTATTATTATTATTATTATTATTATTATTCCTCGTTTTATGTTTTATAGGATTTGGTGTAAGGCAGTATGGTTAAATGGTTTCGTCGTCACTTTTAAAAGGTCATTTAAAATCTAAAACTAACTATCCACTATACACACTATTGGGTTCTACATAGTTCAAAATCAAAAAAAAAAACTAATCAATTTTTTTTAAATAGTTTTCGTAATTAACTCATATAATAAAATATAATAAAAATATAGTTTGTTAAATTAAACTCATTCTAATCATTTATAATATGAAATTATTTTAGATAAAAACCTTACACAAATATCAAAAAACTATACAACCAAATGAACAAATAAAAGAACAAATACATAAACAAGAAAACCAAAAAAATGTAAAAATAAATTATATTAATTAATAAATACATCAGATATTATAACAAATAAATATTTTATTTAAAAATTAAAAAAAAAATTAAAAATTATACTAGATGTGAAACACCATAGAAATTTTTTATATTACTTACATGCATGCATACGCGCGTAACTGAAATTAAAAATAAATAAAAAATTAAAATATAAAACAAATTACATGACATGTTGAAATATATTTTACACAATATTTGTATTAATATGAAATTAAGTTTTTATTATAAAAGACGTGTTATAAAAAATATATCATATTAAAGGTTGACATGAAATTTTTATATTATAAATTTTAAAACATGTATGTTGTTAATATTTATATTAAAATATTAATTACACATCAAAATATTTGACAAAATCATATAAAAGTGTATATTTAGATATATTCAAATTATTATTTTCGTAAAAGTCATAAATGAAATAAATCTGTTGTAAAAAAGTTTAAAAAATAATTTATTTAGAAAAAATAAAAAAATTATTATGTGTAGTATAACACTATATTGAGTAAAAATAATAAAACTTTAATATTTGTTAATTTCAAATTACTAACAACAAAAATATGTCTAATAAAAAGTTGCATCTTGTCGTGTGACAATATTTTATAATTTTTCTGTTCTAGTAATGATTTTGAAGAAAAATTCTTTACATTTTTTGTGATAATACTTTTAAATTTATTTTGTTAGTTTGCTTTTCAATTTTAAATTATAACAGTTCATGATTTCTTCCTCATTTTTATGTTTCAAAACACATTTAATATTTATACCTAAATATAATCTAAATGTGTTTCTTCTTTATAAGATAAAAATAAAATCATCTATTTAAAAATATTTTAAATCAAAATTACATATTTCATTTTATTTGTTAAAAAATGATACTACATTAACCCGATTAAGAAATGATTTCTTAATTGTTACTTATATTTATTTTTATTATGATAATTGTTTCTTGTATTATTCACATATATATAATATAATATTTTCATTTTTATTTTATACCATTTAAGAATATATATTTATAGTTCAATTTCTTAATTTAGTTATTTATTGTGTTTATTATACTTTGTACGGTGCAATGATTATCATTTCTTAATATATTTTTTGAATATTTTTTTATTTAATAAAATTTTAATATAATCATTCTTTCCCTAAATAAATTTTACATATTTAGTAAATAATATATTTTCCAAAAAATGTGCTATTTGTACTTTTATATTTAGTTATTATTGTATTTTCATATTTTACTTTGATAACCTAAATATAGCATATGTATTTGCGTGTTTATTATAATATTTTATAAAAAAAATTATTATGTAATGATTTTGAAAAAAGTACTTTATATTTAATTGTCATAGTACATTTAAATATATTTTATTAGATTTATATTCCAATTTTGAATTGTAATAGTTTTGTATTATTATTATATTTCTTCCTAATTTTTATATTTTATAGAATTCATGTACCCCAATTTTATAAAAGACAGTCCGTAATTTTCTTATTTACAAAATGAAACAAAATATATTTAATATTTATAATTAAATACAATCTAAATGTGTTCCTCATTTTATAATTTAATAATTTAAATTATATTTTATTAGATTTGTATTTCAATTTTGAATTGTAATAGATTTTTTATTATTATTTATTCCTCATTTTTATGTTTTATAAGATTCATATACTCTAAATTTTTTAAAAGAAAACTTGTAATTTCCCTTTTTACAAAACAAAACAAAAAAATGAAATATTTATACCTAAATATAATCTAAATATTTTCCTTATTTAATAAGATAACGGTTGCGGGTTCCCTACTATAAAAAAAATACAAAATTATCTATTCAAAAATATTTAAAATCAAACGTATCAATTTCAATATTTTTTTAAAAAAATGATACTATTTTAACCCAATTATAAATGATTTGATAATTGTTACTTATATTTATTTTATTAGGAATATAAAACTTTTAATATTATTTTATATCATTTAAGAATATATAATTATAGTTCAATTTATTAATTAATTAACTACTATGTTTGTTATAAATTATTAGATATTATAGTAGAATAATAGAATAAATGAAATAACTTTGTGTTTTTATTTAAAATACCGTATGTATGTAAATAATATAAAACTTTGTTATAGTGATTTCACACCTATTATGGTTTTTTTAATTTATTTTTTGTTTTTTATTTTTATTTTTAATTGAATGTTTATTTGTTGTTAATATTTGATGTATTAAAAAAATTAATATAATTTATTTATATATTTTTTAGGTATTTTTGTTTATATATTTGTTTATTTGGTTTTATAGCTTGTTTATATTTATGTAATATTTATATCTATAAAAATAAATGAGTAGTTATTATAGGGTACTTTTTTTGTTTTGAAATAAAAGACTTTCATTACTACTTCAAATCATTCAGAATAATCTCCACCAAATGGGTAGGAGGAGATGTAAACACAATAAAGCAATTTAAAGAACAGGGAACTCTTGCTAAACAGTGAGCTACCCTATTAGCTTGCTTTCGAACATGACAAAGACGAACATGGGGGGACTTTCGAAGAAGCAGCCTGCAATGCTCCAGCACATGACCAACTTCAAGCAAATTCACCGTACCACCCAACACAGCTCTCGTCACCAACAACGAGTCAGTTTCGAGAGTCACCCTTCTCTCCGGTTGCTCCTTCATCCAAGATAATGCCTCCCTCACACCTATGCTTTCAGCTTCCATTACAGTTGCAGGACGAGAAAGAGAGATGCATTTCCCGGCTACAAAACTGCCCTCCTGATCTCGAAGAACCATACCTACAGAGAAAGACCTTTGATCTGGGAAAAATGAAGTGTCCACATTGAGTTTCAGCTCCCCTGGGTCCGGAGGTTGCCATTTCTTCAGAATGCTAACCCCAGTATTGCTCATTGTCCTCTCAGTACCCCCTGATTTACGAGCAGACTTCCAATCCTTTTACATTCTAAAAGTGCTCTCCATGGCTATGCTTGGGTTTATAAATTGGTTTTGCCAGACTCGTTTATTCCTCCAATTCCATATTCCCCATAACACAAGACAGATAGCCACAATTTCCTCATGCTTTGCACTCGCCAATTTCCGAAGAAGCCAATCTGTAACTGAATGTACTTCCCCCATGTCATATCTAAGATCCATCGATTGCCAACAAGAATCAGCAAATTGACAGAGAAAAAATAGATGAAGAAGTTGCTCTGCATTGCTGTTGCACATAGGACATGTATCTGGTACGTTAACTCCTTTACCTCTCAGCCTATCGCGAATAGGAACATTATTTCTGCAGAATCTCCACACAAAAATTTTCACCTTATGTGGAATAGATAAACGCCAAATTCGTCTCCAGCCTTCTGATTGAGCACATCCAGAATCACCAGCATAAAGGTTTTGCCAAACATAGTATCCAGTCTTCACACTATATATCCCATCAATCGACTTGGACCATACTATTCGATCTTCAACTTGACGTTGTGGCACATTCGTTGCCAGAATAGCTAAAGCATCACCACTACTGAATGACTCACGAACTCTCACAGGATCCCAGGTTTTTGAATCCGGATAAAAAAGAGTTGCCACCTTCTCTTGACGACCCTCATACATCTGCAGATTATCAACCTTGAAATTCGGCTTCTGAGCTAGCCAAGGATCTCTTGTCGCTGTTACTGATCGACCATCACCAACTACCCAACGGTAGCCTGCAGATAACTTTTCTTTTGCTTGCCAAATGCTCATCCACACAAAACTGGGGTTTATACCTTTCCTAGCCAATAGAATACTACTATCTGAGAAATAGCGCGCTTTTAATACCCGAGTTACCAAAAGCTCCGGGTTTTGAATGCACCTCCATATATGCTTTCCCAACAAGGCTATATTGAAACCATACATGTTTCTGAACCCCATACCCCCCTTATATTTTGGTTCTGACATTGCATCCCATGACAGCCATTTCAATCCCTTGCTCCCAGCAGATCCTGAACTCCACCAATACGCATTAAATTGCCGTTCAATATCCTGTATCATAGTTTTGGGCAGCAAAAAGCACATCATACAATAAGATGGCAAAGATTGAGCCACATTCCTAATAAGAACTGTCTTCCCTGCTCGGGAGATTGGCTTAGCCTTCCAACTATCAATGCGCTTACAAACTCTTTCCTTCACAAAACCAAGAACTCTTTTCTTCGATCGTCCTATAAGAGAAGGCAACCCCAAGTAGTTACTTGTTGTAATATCTCCATGAACACCTAGAATTCCTGATATTTCCTCCTGCATACTCGATCTAACATTTGCACTGTAAAACACCCCCGATTTCAAGTAATTCACCGACTGCCCTGAACTATCTGCATAATCATTCAAGATACCTTTAACTCGAAGAGCCTCCTCCCTCGTAGCTTTGAAAAAAAGGAAACTATCATCTGCAAAGAGGAGATGAGTTATTTCCGGAGCAGCTGTACAGACACGACCACCATGAATATGTCCCTCCTCTGCCGCATCATTTAACAAATTCGACAGCCCTTCTACACAGAAGAGAAACAAGTACGGTGAGAGTGGGTCTCCCTGCCGCAGCCCTCTCTTAGGAATTATTGAGCCTACAGACATACCATTGAAACACACCTCATATGACACAGTAGTAACACAGCGCATAACCCAACTAATCCATTTCGAACTAAAACCAAGAGCTTGTATCCTGTTCTTCAAATAGTCCCAATTCACCCTATCATAAGCTTTACTAATGTCTAGCTTTAGAGCCACCTCCCCTTCACTACTCCGTTTGTCCCCTTTCATGTGATGAATCAATTCAAATGCTACCACTACATTATCCGTAATACATCTACCCGGTACAAATGCTGATTGCTGATCCGAGATAAGACCAGGTAACACCTGCTTCAACCTATTTGCTAGGACTTTAGCCATAATCTTGTATAACACATTACATAAGGCTATAGGCCTAAAATCCTTAAGAGAACATGCACTATCTTTTTTAGGAATCAAAACAATATTGGTATGATTTAAATCAGCCGGGAATGAAGTACCTTGCAACCAGTCACGACAGCATTCAAAAACATCATTACCTAACACCTTCCAAAAGTTTTGATAGAAAGCTGGGTTCAATCCATCCGGTCCTGACGCTTTGTCGGGATGCATTTGGTTCATAGCCTCCGTAAATTCCTCAAAAGTTACATCTGCTACTAATTCATTATTCTGAGATTGAGTTATAATCCTTGGGCTAGCAGTGCTATCGTTCGAAGTTGCCTCCTCTGGTGCTGCAAAAATTCTCTGATAGTAACCTTTGATTAACTCTCCCATATCTTCCACCTTATCCACTCGAACTCCATCCTCATTAACTAGAAAATTAATCTTGTTCGCCTTCTTTCTTTCCGTAGCAGATGTATGAAAAAACCGAGTGTTTTCGTCCCCTTCTCTGAGCCAAAACAATTTAGCACGCTGTTTCCAGTACAGCTCTTCATGCAACAGAATATCATTGAGTTTGCTCTCGCCTTCAGATACTCCCGAACACTATGGTCATCAGTTCTTTCCCTCAGCAAATCAATAATAGCCTTTTGCCTCCTTACTTTCTCTTTAAATTTATTGAAAAAGTCTCTCCCCCATTTCTCCATAAAGCGAGATACTGACATCAACTTAATCATCAAATGAGACATAGGCAGATTTTCCCAACAATTTCTCACATCTGAAATAAATGAAGGCTCTTTAAGCCAAGTATTTTCAAATTTAAACCTAAAGGTTTTCTTCGACACTGTGGCTTCTATCAGTTGAAGGAAAATAGCTTCATGATCTGAAACTGCTGTTGCAACAACTTTTAAATTACACAGGGGAAACAAACTCCACCAATTAGCATTTGCAAACCCTCGATCTAGACGCTCCTTAACCCATGCATTCGTTCCTCGACCTTTCTCCCAAGTAAAACGATCCCCACTCAGATCAATCTCTGACAGTGAACTCATCTCCAGAGCATTGCGAAAACCATTCATAAGATAATTAGGGTGCGGATGAGTACCTTCCTTATCCGTTGGGTATAGAAGATCGTTAAAATCTCCCATTATCCATCAGGGAAGAGTCGACACCGTAGAAAGCTTATAAATTAACTCCCAGGATTGCTTTCTTCTGGTTCTCTCTGGCATACCATAGAAACAATACATCCTCCATTTTGGCACATTATTCTCATTAAAGATAACATCCACATGATTCTGGGAATACCCAGAGATATTACACTCTGCTCTATTATGCCATAAAACTGCCAATCCTCCACTCCGACCAATACGATCTAGTGAAAAACAATTAGCAAAACCCATCTTTATCCGTAACTCTTCTAATTTACTAGCTACCGAAATCGTTTTCATTAAAAATAACACATCGGGATTGCAATCTTTTACAAGATTACATAGAACTCGAACTGTACGGGCTTTACCTAGTCCCCTACAGTTCCAACTTAAGTAATTCATTGTTCCTGTCTAGCTTGCATTGCAAGCTTAGCCAATACAGAAGAAGAAGATTCAGTGCAATCCACATTAGAAAGCCCAGAATCTGTTAATTTCATGTTGTAATCCTTATCCAGGTCCATAGTCACTGTTGGACCAGTCCTTTGTCTTTTTCTATCCTCAACAATCAGCCCATCTAGCTCTTCAGACCCAGGCCCATTAGGTTGAGTTAAAACCTGATTTCCCTCCTTTTTCCCTCCTATAATAATGCCAGAATTATCTAAACCCATATTATCTGCTAATCCGTTCCTTCCCCCTCGCTGAGATCCCCCTGATTTCGTTACATCATAATTTTGAATATTTTGATGCTTATCCTTTCCTGAAATCCCGCCCCAATCATCTGAGTTTTCCTCTCGCAGCCACTTGCTCCGCCTTTGTACCGCTCCCCTACGTGGTGGTGCTCGGAGCCAACCACCCCATCCTTTCACCTCCTCCTCCAAATCAGCATACAGCCTTTTCTTACATGATCGTTCTGTATGAGAAAGAACACCACATCTAAAGCAAAAATCACCCAGCTTTTCATACTTGCATGTGACTATAAACTCCGTTCTATCTCTCCTACAGATTTTCTTCCTCCTCTTCAATGGCAACCTAATATCCAACCTAATTCTCAGTCTCATATACTCTCTCCATATGCTCGTATTATTAGTACTATCATACGACACAAACTTTCCGAAAAAATTCCCCAGCTGTCGTCCTACTGCTTCCGCCATGAAACTGGTTGGAAGGTCGTATATCTGCACCCAAAACTCGGCTTCATTCAGTGGTACCTTCGTTGGATCCTCCCCTGTTGGGATCGTGTTTGTGACTAGAATAGCATTGTCAAATGACCATGGGCCGTTATTCATCATCCACTGCATATCATCCTTATGAAAAAATTGAAACAAGTACAACCCCTCCGTTAAAGTCTTAATACTGATACCCATAGCTGGCCTCCAGATGTCCGCTAATTTAGACTTCATTACTCGTACATTCAGATTCTTCTCCGTTAAGAATTTACCCACCAAACATAACTCAAATCTATTCCCAGACTCCTCAACATCCTCATCGAACACCAGTTCTTCCTCTTCCGCATTTGTGATATCCAGATTCTCCATTAACTGATTCAAATCTACGTTGTTTGCCATTGCGAAACTCGCCTCTCACACTACTTTTATAAGGAGTGAAGAGAAAATCACAGCCCTCTCACAAAAACATGGAGAGAATCTAGTACCCACGTTTTTTCGCAAATCTTTTTTAAAATTCAAGTTTTAGGATCACATCTTTTGATATGTATAACTGTTTAAGCTCATCTTCTCCTTGACTGATTGACCGGCTCTTCATACTTATTTCAAAAACTTTTTCTATTTGAGCTACAATATTGTGAAAAGAATTATTAAGTTATTTTATATTTCAGTTCTCATGCATGTAGATGGACATATTCCATAATTTCATTTCTACTTTACACTCAACTTGTTTTCTTTCTTGTAGGTTTTCGGTGATGGTAACCAAATAGTATAATCTAATATTATAGGGTACTTTTAACTTATGTACATTTTGTTAGATATAGCGCAGAGGATTACAATTAACGATACAGAAGAGAAACGAAAATGGCAAAAACATTGGCATAGTATGTGCTTAGTGTTGGTTCTGGTTATTCTTTTGACGGTTTTATAGTGTAGTGTTGTTGAATGTAGAGCATTTCCATCGGAGGTGGCTGATCAAGGCGTT
The DNA here is from genome assembly GCF_009905375.1 of Apium graveolens. Classification (NCBI taxonomy): domain Eukaryota; kingdom Viridiplantae; phylum Streptophyta; class Magnoliopsida; order Apiales; family Apiaceae; genus Apium; species Apium graveolens. The sequence continues at coordinate 77,414,091 of NC_133649.1, forward strand.
GCAAAGCTTAGTTGTTTCTCAGAAAAAAGTGGATAGATAGCTTTATTTCTTAAATGACCTTATTAAACCAAACCATCTAATCATACCATTTTAACTCTTTTATACTAATTATATATAGGATATAATTAATAGATATATGTTAATGGAGTCCAAGTTTTATTGACTTAGTTAAATAATATATAAAATTTTACTCTTCATGATAATTTTGTTACATTAAATACATCAAAATTCTAAAATTTTGATTTCTTTTGTTGTGAATATGTGCAAAATAAATCAAATGACGAGATCTTAACTTACTCCTATTCATTAATTTGGTTTCAATTTTAAGATTAAAAAAACGGCTTATTTATTAATTACACGCATTGTTATAAAAATTGGTCAGTTTTTATATTAATGATATATTACTATATCGATCAAAATTATTTGACCAATTTATTAAATTGCCGATAAATTACAAATTGGTATATTAGTACCTATCAGTAAACATGATTGCATTGATTAACAATTTTATTTGACCTAATTACATTTATTAATGTTTAACTATGTTGGTATAATAGTCCGCTAAAAAACCTTAAAATATAGTTGGACAACAGGACTAATATTGGACTACATGGAGAGTAAGAAACAAGTATTAGAATATGACGATCTGCTCATTGAAATCAGGCTCCACAGCTTGTATGCTTCCGTATAAGCTGTTATGATCTTGATCATCCTGAATAAGGTGCGCCAAGACTGCCACAACAATTGGGTGCGCCACATTGACAATTGACCTCAGCTCCATATTGAATAAATCTGCAATACATATACCATAAAAATCAGGCAGGCAGCTAGAGTGATAGTATTACAGCATGATAAAGGTTTCTGACAAAGTATAATGTGAATATCGATAACCATTCAGATAGTAGGTAATTGTGTAAAAGTGAAGCACTTGAAGGTATACATAAATTATGCAAAAATGAAGCACTTGAAGGTCATACTTATAATCATATGTCAACGGCTCCCCAGCTTTAATAGACCTAGCAGCAAAAATACCAATACGAGTTTCCCCATCCAGTTGCCTGCAAAAACAACCAGAGAGAGTGTGTTTAGACAAGCGCCCTTCACCAAAAGAAAGTAGCAAAAAGATCCCATTAATCTAAACATCCTGACAGTAACACAATGACCCCGGCCTAGCAACATGGCATCTTGTGCAGTGACATAATGTTATCTTGCATACACAAAGAGTACAGAAGGAAAGATACCAGCAAGTTATAAAAATGCATATATGATTAAAGAGTACAACATATATAACAAAGACAATACATGAAAACCGTTAATGACATCAAACCACAGAGAGGGGGATTCCATGCGAAATTTACTTATTAAATAGTCACGCCTTGCAATGTCACAACAATCAACTTAATCTATAGGATGACTTGATTAGTACAGCATTATTCAATTGTAAAACTATACTTTGGTGAACAAGAGAATATACATACTCCTCTCTGCATCCATGATAATAAATATCCGCAATCTTAAGGTTACAAGGCAACTTGTGTTGACTGGTTAAATCTCATCTTAAAAATTAAAATAAGAACGTATTTGTGATGGTAACCAAGATCATAACTTTCCCACACATGTCTTATTCCTAGATATATGCATAGCGGGCTGAGGTGGCTGGTATACTATATAACTTTTTGGTTCTCCGTGGATTATAAACAAGCCACACTTTGGGTTCTTAACTGATTCAACAACACACTCAAGACACAGCATCAATAAGGAGACACTTGTCTGATTAGCATACTGACCATTTCTCCAGTTTACAGTTGGGATTACAACTGTGGTTCAAAAATCTGGAGGAGTTCCCCTTGAAAGTCGAATCGATTGTCAAGTCTTTCTCAACTTCAACTAGGTAAAAGTTCTGAGTGCCCATGTGCTTCATGTCCCACAACCGTTGTTCGCACATAGCATCACTAATAACTGAAACAGAATAGAGTATGAAACAATAATCATACAAAAAAGCTATGGAAAGAATAAAACATGACCGATTGAAAGTCTCAAGTAAACTGGACTGTACACTGTCTTAAGAGTAAAATATTTACTATGATCGCTTATGTACAGACAAACCTGAAGTGATAATTCGTTAAGGACATTACCTTCTCCAACATACTCGATGATGAAATCACCTTTACTCACAAATTCAGCAGCCTCTACGCCCCAACCACAATTTTCTGTCGGAAAATAATAATAGTTAAAGATGGAAATATTCAAGTTTAAACAGCTATTAAAAGATAAAAGTCGGTGCATAGAAGTTTAGAAACAAATAAACTCTACCTTTACAACTTTAATCTTTTTTTCCTTTCGAAATGGTCTGTTAGTGCACGTCTCCGAGCAACGACAGGATTTTGAGCAGCTTACACTTTGACCCCTATCAGAGCATGTTTAAACACTAGTCATAAACAAGACACATCTCACAACTTCTAGTTAAAACAGAACCGCATAAAACCCTGTTAGATACATGTGGAATAGAAGTACCTGCAGGCACAATTATCGGAGCAATGAGAAGAAACACAAGTTGTACATCCAGTATCAGCATCACCCGCATCACATTTTTTATTCTTGACAAGGTAGATATCTAATACAGTTGAGGACCACTGGTCATTTATAAATACAAATAATAAACACAAAATTTTCAGGAAAAAATAAGTATAATAAGGCAAACAAGGATACTGCGTTTGATGTGAACATAAGGAGGTGGCTCCATTTCTGTCACAATAGCGTCTTTCCAAGTTTTATCAATAACAAACTCTTCTGGAACATATGGTAGTGCTAAGCGACAGAATAGTTCCTAAGAACAGGATATATAGGTCAGCCCTGATTCTATTGAAATTTAATAGACAACATTAGAAACTTGAATGCTTTCTCAGTTTCTCTGTAATGCATATTCATTATACATATACAAATTTTGAAGAAAATGCATTTCATGTAATTTCAAAAGAGGAAGTTACCTCAACACTGTTCATTGGCACTGCAAGCTGCTCTCGAACAAAAACAACTTAGTCAAACTTTTGGAAAAGAAAGAATGATTTACTAAAGCAAAATTAAGCTTCTCTTATAGAATACCCTGTCCAATGGAATTGATTTCTTTCTGTAAACTGCATGCACTAATTTCATCGCATAATGTAGCAGACAGTGTATGACAATATATTACTATTAATATCAATACAGTGTCACATTCAAGATGCTTAGTCTGATAAAGTATCCAAGGATCTTTTAACTACACAAAGAGCCACATATCCTAGATCGCATATCACCCTAATTATATCATTCGCAATATGCATAAGAGAAGAGAGAAGGGAAAAGGGAAGGTGAACGCATGTGAAAATAAACAAGAACCTCAACCATATAGTTACAGCATGCGACATATGCCCTTACTTGGTAACATAAGATTCTTTACCGGAAAAGTTTGATCAGTAGTAAAGGTTTAACTTCTAAAGGGGTAGTTTCATGCTTAAGGCCTTTTACAAATTACAACAAACAAGCAATTCTAAAAGTCCTGCACAACTAACATAACAATTTACTCTGGTATCTCTCCTAGATCAAAGAATCAAAAACTTTACAAGTGGAATTTTTAAGAAAAGGAAAAGGTACAAAGAGGATAGGGATTATCTTTCAAACCAACGAAACAAAACGTAATAAGAAAAGAAACAGATGGCATGAATCATTCATTTGAACTTTCAAGCTTAATGATACAAGAAAAACGATTCAGATGCATATTCCTTGTGAGTGCTCAGAACATACTCAGATAGTAACAGATGATACGCCATATCATTTTAAAGAAAATAAGCAAATTATGATGAGATTCCAAAGATCCATTGATATTTAGTATGTGAAATTCCTGATAAGACATTGACCTTGTTCTCCTGATGCCAATCAGTAGGGTGTTTCCAGCATATGGCTTGCCCAGGTTGGTCCTGTAAATGCATAACATGCTCCGAGGATGGTGAACATTTTGCATGCCACGCTAACTCGCACTTTACACATCGCAACAGCTGGAACTTTCGTTTGCAGAAAAAGCAAGCCTATAGAAGAAAACGTGTCATTTATACTATTGTAGACAGTGAACAACAAATACAAAACTGCGTATACTAATACTCAAAGAGAAGCTACATGGAAATCCAACTAAAGATATCGCTTTAAAAATTAAACTTATTCCACCAAGAGCAGCAATATATTAAGAAGAAATTCTTTCGAGAATTACTTATAATAAGAGCTAAAGTTTTTCATAAATTTTATTCCATTACTCTTTACAAAGATGAAATGCTCCAAAGAGTTTCTTGAATCCACTAATCCTTGTATTGAAAATTTATTTCCACAGCTTGTTCCTGAATAATTTTTTTGGAAGAAAAGGAAAAGAAACCTAAAAAACTAAGAAGAATCTCTCTGTAAATTTGTCTCCAAAATATTCTTCCCTTTTTTGGAAAGATTGGGAGAGAAGAGATATTTACTCACTTTTTAAACTTTTGTTTGCTAGATTTGGGAACACCGTGTAGGAGGTCAAGGTTTCAAACCTCAGTACAGGCGATAAGGCATGGGTGCTTATGCATTTAATTTACAGTGATTGACCTTTACCTAAACAAAATAAATATATATAATAATTTCACCACATACTTAGTCCATTGATGACATACTCCTCTACCCACGTTGAGTTGTTGGTCCACAACTACATATATTGTCATAACATAGAATGTTATTAGGACCATTGAATAGAAAGCTACATGACTTACATGCTGAGGACACATAAATTGTTGTGATGATGAAACTTCAAGTCTTCGCTTTGAACAAATTAAATGATATACAGCTTCACAACCACTTGCAGAGCATAAAATTCCTGTCCCGGGATGGACCAATTTCTGGCAAATACGACACACAACCTGAAATGGATGTCAAATAGTAAGTGGAACCGTTTGTCTGCTTCAAGCAGAAAGTAATTTATGCTTCATATGTAAACGTAAAAAAACAAAACTAGCATGATTCATTAGCAAGGTTATCTAAATTCAACATTTGTTTACAAATTGAATAGAGTTTCCCTCCCTGGTTCCTTAGTTCTTTCAACCAAAATATGCTTCAATCGTCCTCATCTAGAGATGTGGAAGTAAGACTTGCCAGTCCTTGTACCTTGTTCTCCTTTTAGGAAAAAAATGTAATTGAGAAAATTAAATGAGCGAATCTTTTGTAATCTATCACGAAACTGATTACGAATTAGAATCATTAAATTGTAAAGAGATCTTTTATTGGTAAAACAAGTGGGATTGTTAAACAGATTTCTTGCCCTCATACCCTTAAAAAAGTCCAAACCCGTGACGTTCTACATAAGAAAGAAAGAAATACCTTTCTAGCACTAGGTTATCGCTGAATTACTAGGTTCTTTTTTTGATAAACATACTTGAGCGAATCTTCTGTAATCTATCACGAAATGATTATGAATTACAATCATTAAAATACAAATAGGTTTTTGTTTGGTAAAACAAGTGGGATTGTTGAAGAGATATCCTACCCCTTTTTTTAAGTAAGAAAAGAAAAAAGTACCTTTCTAGCACTACGCTATCGATGAATCCCCGTTCTTCCTATTCTATTTGTTACAACAGAAATTACACAAACACTTGCAACACAAAAGGGCCTTCAAAATTACCCCAAAATAAACATTACCAATTCTCTGCTATTCAATAATAATAAAAAAAAATACTTAATTTACAAGAATAAAATGTCGAAAACAGACATGATGTAAACAAATAGAGGACAGAAAAAATGATACATTACCAATTTATGTGGACCTAGTAAGGGAAGAACAGTGTTATCCTCTTCTCCGATAGTAGTAGTCTTTTTGTTGTGACGACACCGTTTCTTGGGACTTTGAATCGGGAATCGGAGGCGGTGCTTCCAATTCACAGGACTCGAGTCCTGAACCTGTAGAAATTCTTAAAATAAAAAATATAAAAGTTTAAATATAATAAGTTGTTGACGGGGTTCGAACTCTGAATCCATGAGAACAGTTTAAATATTAATATAATATTAATTAATATTGCATCCAACGGTTCCCATCTATCTGACTTTAAATCTGACACTTGTTATTTGTCGTACCAAACAACTGTACCGAACAACCGACCAACAATTATCAAATAGAGGGTGTTATGCTTATAATAGTATAGTAAAAATTACTATTATAAAATATCCATGATACATGTTAATGTCGGGGTTTCGGTTTCAGCGGGGAATGTCTCGATGAGAAAAATCATATTTAACGAGGACGTTATTCATTATAGAGAACCATTTTAATGATTAAAACTTAATATTGATAAGCTGAAATAAGATAAATATCAGTTAAGTGATTTAACAAAATATGGCGCCGCCACGATGCACGACTTTCTCGACTATTCTCAACCACATCAATCGCAACAACCATTTTAAATCTAGTACACATGAATTGGCAAATGAATTGAAAATTACCGGTTTTTGATTGAAATCTTGATGATAGAACTTACATTACCATTTCAAATTTGACCACTTAATAAAGATCCATGTTAACCGAATTAGAGTGTCAAATCTTGAAATCTAATTATGGTGATAACTGTCATTTTAAGTCTGTAACCGCTAAATAATAAGGGGTGAGGGAAAAAATGATCGAGGATATCTCATCCCGGCCCTTAACAATGCTTTAGAAGATAGCCAAAGTAACACTACAAAGAGTATCACCTCTGAAGCATGGATTGATTCCGAAGATAATCCTAACATTCTTCATCTTATGAAATATTTTTTATGGATAAACACAATCACCACTATATTCCACGATCGATGATGTACTATTAAAATCCCCATTTTTCGTGACAGCTCAAAATTCATGGTAAGGATTGGTCACCAAACAACTGTAAGAAATATAAATCGATTTATTAACATAAATATACAGATGACCCCTCAAATCCGGATCGATTACAGTTTATGGTATGGAACAAGAATCTAAACCTCTAAAATTTTTATAACAACTAACTCAAACTTTATTACCTTTTGACCAACTTCCTCGTCTTATAGGCTCTGAGATATCCGAATATTTGAATTTGGGTTCTTTCTAGAGCGCTGCTTATGGTGATCTACTTATAGTAATGCTCAATATCACTGAAAGGATAATAAAATGACAAATCGGTGAGTCGGGAATGCTCAGCAAGTACTATAATTTGGTTTCTAGGTATCAATATAAAAAAATCACCGGAAATAATTTTTTTGAATAATTTTATAAACATCTTTATTCATTTAAATAAATGAGCGAATAAAACATCAGCCCTTATCGGCCTCCTAGATCACATTTTTTTGGAAAAGAACTACGAACAATTCACTCATTCATCTCCTGAATCAATTACTTGTTCGGTTTTGTAATCATGAAACCTTCAAAGAAGGAATGTCGTTAAGGCGATTAACAATAAATTAGACTGAACACTAAAACTAACATATGTACTATACTCCGCTGGTCAGTTGGAATACAGTTAGATCCATGCCCATCCGCATTGACCTACCATTGTATCGGGTACCCAGGCACACTTTGGCCTAATAAATCATAGGGTATAGTCCATTACTGGCTATTTTCGTAACCATCCAGTCCGTAGAGTATTTGATGATAAACCATTTTGGTTATAATATCATAATTAAGGGTTCAAAAATAACCCTGAATAATAGGTACTTGCTCAATAGATCAATAATTAATAATGAAAGAACAGGAATAAGGAATACTTAAAACATTTAACTATTCTGGATTTAGAATACGGGTAAAATACTTGCCTTAATTGATCATGCATCTAATATTTAACCATCTGCCACATAAATCTTTCTCGGATCGACTTTAATCTACCTATGTCCTAAATAACAAGTTATCTGATCTTTACTCATCATTCATTATGTCCTGCTTAGACCATCTCATCTCTGAGTCTACTCATCTCCGATTTCATATATGAACAAGCTTTACTCTTAATCTCTCAGTTTGGCCTTGAAAGCCCCGAACTATGTATATCTATCATAAAAAAATTATTTTAATCAATCGATCATATATAATTGTCTAATCTATGTGTCTATCCTTATCGTCTGCCCACCCCACGATAATAGATAAGAATCATATTTAATTATAGAAAATTTAAGAGCCACATGGACACACCATTCGCATAGCACGTAAACATATTAGGCACGTAACACATAACTCAATTCTTTAAAATATGCGGCTCAGTGTGTTTAAAACTGAAATCTAGTCGATTATCCCCAGGCCATGCTATTCAATAATTTTTAAAAAATGTCGGCGTAAAGTAACAACTAGTATTCAAAGCAGGTCGCATTTGGAATATGAGTAGGGCTCCTAGGTGGCGCGCTCGTGAAAGCAAACCGAAGGAAGAGCAAAATGAAGGTTGGGTGCTTGTGGGGAGAGGCCTCCCGGCCTCGAATAGGCGGGGGCCTAACTCTAGCTCCGGGTCCTCCCTGCTTGCAGAAATGAATGGATAAGAAAGGGGCTGGGTTCTCGAATTCGACCTTTCGAAAAATATCTAACTCAGAAGTGTTTTTAAATTAATCGAAATTTTTGTTATAAAATAATTTTGGTATTGAAAGTATTTTTATTAAAAGAAAAATAATTTTCTGAGTTTAGACACGTTTGTCTCATTTAAAACGGATAACCAGTCTAATTGTTATCGAATTATCACAAATAATTCGATTAATATATCATTTTTCAAATTTAATAATCGATAACAAGTCAATTAATCAAAATAATTCATTAATCATTTTAATCAAATAATTATTTAAACCAAAAATAAATACTTTATCATAAGAAAATATTTTAAAATAACGGTTTTGTAAAACTGAGTTTTTCCCGAAATTACAACTGCTCAAAATCAATCTCAAACACCACCATTCTACACCACAATAAAATAAATAAATTTCAAACATACTATGATGTATATTTACACATATAAACTCACGGAAACAAAGAATACGACCACCGAAGTACAAAACCCGTCCAACAACGACTCTTCCAACGACTTCTGAAAATGTTGAAATTAATATATACACTAACATGCTATAATATAATAATTAAAAAATTAAAATCTTGAAATCTTGAAATTCCTACCCCAACATTACTTCTGGTCACCCCAAAAACGTTTTCTATATGTCCGAAAAATAGTTCCCGAAAAATCTGAAATTAATATACATAGATACAGGCGTGTTGAATTGCCTTGTAGATTAGTCTATGTTAGGTCACACACACTGTAGAAGGGGGTTGAATACAGTGTATAGCACAATCAAATCGAATTCAAATAACACAAATAACAGAAAATAGACTTTATTCAATGCAATAAACTCTGTTACAATATAGAACTGTCCTCTCTCAGTGATGAACAAATATCACGAGAGCTGCTAGGGTTATAATGAATAATATTCTCGATAATGATAACACTTATAGTGTAAACCTTATGTCTGTATTTATATACTACACAGTTACAAGATAATCACTAATTGATATGGAATATAATTCTGCTTCTTAAAATATATCAATAAGATATCTTTTCTTCCAAGTATTCCATTCTTCATAGAATTCCTTCTTCATACATATCTCTTCTTACGTTTGTCTCAATCTTCTTTCCTTTCAATCAGCCGCCTTCCTTATCTGAAAGTTTCCTTTAAGTTCTGATATTATCTCCTGGTAAATATCTCCTGAACCTTAAGTACTAATCACTTAAGTTCTGACTTCAGTATAAGTGCGGATTTCAGTTAAGTACTGATTTGTCCTGTTTAAGTAAGATCTAAAAACTAAACATAAATCATATTAGTCATGATATTATCAAATATATCTAACAATCTCCCCCAACTTGTAAATTAGCATAATATACAACTTTAATAGATATTTGATGATGTCAAAAACATTAAGTACAAATGCATGAGAAATGGACTAGATAACTACAACTTACCGTCCTTAAAGCTTTACCAACTTTAACTTCTGATAACAACTTCAGTGTGTATATATATCAAAATTTGAGCAGTTGTAGATCTTGACTTGGCTTCACTTTCTGATCTCTTTGATGTTAGGAGTTGTTCTGAGATAGTTCTTTAACAAACATCTCTCAGCATATCTGAGTTCATCAATCATCCTCCTTTTAGCATCTTTGAGTTCTGCAGTATCTTCACCAGTTTGGAAGATAGCAGCCCTGAGATCATTTATTCTAGATTTCCTTATGTCCTGATCCAGTCTGATCAAATATGCCTTGTCAGACTCAAGATTGAATTCTACAGCCTTATAACCCAGAAAGATAGTTATAATCTTAGCAGAGTTAGGCTTCATATCAACAATATCACCCTTGTGATCTCTGTACTTTGGAAGATATGTGCTGTCAGACTTTACAGAATAAAGCCTTTTCTGTCTCTGAATTTAAGTCTTCAAATAATTTGTAGCACTTTCTGTTATTCTGTCATTCACTTGAAGTAAGAATAAAACATGTTCTAGTTCTTCAAAATACTTCAGTGGTATAGCATTTTCCCTTATATGGTAAACCCTACCATCTGTCATGAAATATAACAAGATGTGGTCTTTCAAGTAGGTATGGTAGACCATCTGTACAGATTCTAGTTGATTCAATCTTTCAGGAGTTGCTCCAACACCTGGTTCACTTAAGGAAGTTGGATCATTGGTTGTGTTCTGCACTCTTCTTTCATCAGCACTACCCAATCCAGATTTATCTCTTGCTTCTTTTCCAGTAATCTTGCTTCAAAACCACTTGCTGCAGTCTTCAAATGTTGAGTCTGTTTGGCTTTAGTGAAACCTGGTAGGAGTAACTTTGAAGATATAACATGAGCAATGTCAGAGGTTTCCTTTGATTTATCTTCTGATATCAAGTCAACTTGAGCTATGTCAGAGGTTGCTTGCTTCATGTTTATATCAGAACTAACTAAATCTTGACTCTGAACAACTTGAGCAATGTTAGAGTTTGTCTTAGAAATCTTCCTTGAAGTCAGAGTAAGATCAGCATCTTCAACAGAAATTTCTTCATCCATAAGAGGCACATAAACCTTTATAGGTTCACTAACTTTTTCTTTGACCTTGGACCTTGGATCTATCTGCAATTGTGATTTGACCTTAGTTGCCACAGGATTTGTCCTTTCTTTTATCACAATGCCTTTAGCTGGAGGAAGTTTCTTTTTACCAACAGAAGCTTCAGATTTGGAGTTGACTTTTTCTGACTTAAGTCTAGCTTCTTCTTCCATTAGACTTTCAAAGTCCATTCCTGGATTTTCTTTCAGAAATAACTGTCTTGAAATTTCTTCATCAAGATCCAAAAGTTCATCAGAACTTATCCTTTTACCAGTATCAGAAGTTATTCTTCTCCCAGTATCAGAACTTGTTCTATGACTTGTAGTTCCAGTTTTTCTTGATGAGAGACCTCTACCTTGACCATGACCATGACCTCCACCCATTCCAGAGTTTCCCTGGTCATCTTTTTCATCATCCTTCCCCTTCAGTGTCTTAACAATTTTGCATTTGGACTTAATTACTTTCTCCCCCTTTCTGGAATCAGTAGGTAAAAGAAGAGAGACAATCAATTCCACCGAGGATTGAATTTCATCGAGTTCAGATTGCTGAGAAGCTTGATTTTTCAAAATTTCATCAATCTGAGATTGTTGCTTCTCTTGGGTTTTCTCAATGTAAGCAACTCTGTCAAAGGTAGGTTGGAAAAAACTTTTCTTTTCAAGTTTCATAGTCATTCCTTGCTTGAGTAAAGCTTCTTGAATTTTATGCACCTCAGCATGAGTTGTTGAGTGTTGACCTTGAAGGTGTCTAGTACTCAATGCAATAACTCTCAGCTGTTTCTTGAAATCATCATTAACTAGCATCTCATCAGCTTTTGCCAAGTGCTCAGCAAGAATTCTTTCATTTGGAACAAAGGTAACTGTATTCCACTCCTTAGTCCACTCCTGTCCTCTAGGAGTTTCAATCCAAGGTACTGGCGCATCTCCTCTAACAAACTTTTTAACTAGTTCAGCTTTTGAAGGAGCTTGTAGAGGTGCATGTCCAGAAGGACCAACTTTATCAACATCAGCAGTTGTAGCAGCATCACCCATATCATCAGCATTTGCAGCATCAGAACTTACAGAGTCAACATCCTCTGATAAAAGAATAGTATGAGAGGCTATTGAGGCTTCAACATCAACAGCATCCTCTAAGTGCTGATCTGCTTCCAAGTTCTGATCAACAACCATATTCTGATGCTCACCTATAGTCTGATCTTCAATGTCTAGATGCAGAGAAGGTGTTGTAGACAATTCTGGAATTTCATTAGCATCAGGAATTGGTGTTGTTGATGGATTGATTGGAGATGGTGGAGCTTCTAAGTAGAGAACCTCAGGCACGATTAGGTTGGGAATATCAATCTCAGTACTTGTGCCTGGGTCTGCAGTAGATACTGGTTTATTTACAGGAAACACAGGTGGTGTAGATACTTTATCTTGAGTAGTTTCCTGAGTTGATGACAATGGAGGTGTAGATGTAGTAGCTTCAGCAAATTCTGGCTCTTGTGAGATCAGAGATTCCTGATCTCCTTCCTTAGCTCCTGCTTCCTCATCCTCTGAAACTGACTCAGCCATGTACCTTTGTGCTCTCTGTTTCTTGTATCTCTTTAAAGGTGGAGATTTCTTGGGAGTTTCAGCAGAATACATCCTTCTAAGCCTTTTGAGAAGCTTAGAGCCCCCAATTCCAGTATCCTTTTGAGAAGAGACCTTCTCGGCTTCTTTGACAACAGGTTCAGACACAGGAACCTGTTCCTCACTGTCTGACTCATCTCTCAGAACAATCCTCCTTCTCTTATGTGGTGTCTGAGGGACAGTCTTTGTCCTCTTGGGCTTTGAAGATGAAGGCCTCACAGTATGTGCTGATGATGAAGGTTGATATATCTGTGAAGGTTTGATATATGTTCTGATAGAGGGTTGAGTAGGTTGAGGTATATATGTGGTATGTTCTGATGGGTGTTCTGGTGTATGGGATGTGTTGGTGGGTTGAACATCAGGGTAAACAGATCTGTAGGTTTGAGGATCAGCATTTACCAGGATCTGATTTACAGACTGAGGTATCTGTAAGGGTCTAACCACCTTTTTCTTAAGGTCAGCATTTACCAAGTCATTAAAAGCCCGTTTTGCATGTTTAAAGGGTGGAAATAAGTCAGTGGTAGGTTGAGCTTCATCAGCACAACAGAAGTTATATATAAGCTGACAGAATCTAGCAAAGTATACTACATTCCTATTTTCTGTCATCCTATCCCCTATAAAACCTAGCACAGCTCTTGCAAAATCAAAATGAGTTTGGTGAATAATAGCATACCCGATGTGTTGACTCGTAATTGGAATGACATCAAAGTTGGAACACTTATTGGAGAATGCCTTAGTGATGCAGTCGAAGAAAAAGCTCCATTCCATTCTGATATGTGCTCTTTTCAACTGTCCAAACTTGGCCAAACTCTTCTCATACCCCAAATTGGCCATGAGCTGCTGTAGAATAGTTCCTCCGTTGTTGAGAAAATGCAGCTTTCTGGTAAGTGTAGAGCTTTACGAACTGCTCCAGGAGTTACCACATGCTCAACATCATTTACTTCAAAAATAATGCTTGGAGTACCAGTAGCACCACCATTATCAAAATGCCCAGTCCGTCAGAACGTCAGAACTTGTTGGCTTGAAATTACTTGAGGTTGGGTCAACGCATACCCAATCTCACTGTGTGCTAGAAGATCTTGCACAAAGTGCAAATCAGATGGAGCTTCAGCATGGTTCAAGATTGCAGCATAGTTGTTGGGTACAAACTTGGCTCCATCTATAATCAAATCCTTAGGTGCCATGAGAAAAATTGAGAAATAAGGTTGACTGTAAGGTGTTTGATAAAATGTCTGTATGAAAAAGCGTCAGGAGATGAGAGAGAATAGTAGTAAAAAGAGAGAGATAAAATGTTAAAGTAAATACAAGATTTTAGAATCCTTTCTCTCTTTTACTTATACACGGTAGAAAAAGTAACCGTTGGACACCTGTCAAACATGCAGCAGTAAAGGATAATTAATGGGCATGAGAATACAGTAATCATTACTTATCACATACTTACCAAGTAATCCCATTAATTAAGGTAGTTCAGTTTTAGTTTAAAATGTAAAACTGTTCCCACTTAATAAATCATTTTCACTGCGAGACCAATATTCTGTAAAAATATGACCAATTAGAGTATGACCGTAAAGAAACTAAGTAGAAAATATTGACACGTCAGAATCAGAACTTGATTTGTATCAGAGTTAAAATGGTCATCAGAATATGGGTAAATCAGGATTTATAAATGCATCAGAATATCAAACGACTCAGAGATAAAATCTTGCATAAATATAAAATTTCATTCATATATTGAGCAAATACATTCCATGAAATTTAAATTACATCACAAAAGTACATGATTGTCCTAAGCTACAAATCCTAACATCAACAGCTTTTGTCCTAAGCTTAGAAGCGAGACAAGGCTGACAGTGAAGAGAAACAGGGAGCATAAACTATTTCTTCTTCCTACTCTCAACAAAAAGAACAGCGAGACAAATGATTCGCTCCTGCTGCGGAGACGACGGAGATGTAGATCTCTTCGGACTGTCAACATATCACGTTTAATGATCTCTGGAAATTGAATCCAGAGATTGTGAGGGATGTTGTTGATATGGTATGGAGTTGGAATTCCATTGAGAAAGACATGTACTGTCTCAGTACCATAATTGTAAAACCAACCAAATGCAGCCATTTGTGGTGATAAGAATAAGGCGAGAGTGAGTTTGTGAGAAAATGAGAGATATGCTGGCTGGAATGAAGTGTTGGTTTATATAGCCAATGGAATATCAGGAGACGCAAGGAAAATTTAATGATTATAGGTAGAAATAATTCTACCTCGTCTCCCTAGACTGATGAGAATAAAAACAGCCATTGGAAGTGTAAAACAGGATTTAATGCGCACATGAAATAAGTAAAAATTACTGTGCATGGACGTGTACCACTAACCCTAATTGTATTGACTGTTAATATCTCACCCAAACATATTCTGATTTTAAATAAGACTGTTTCAGATTTTAACCACAAATAAGTCAAGTAAAGAAACAGAGTGTAATATCAGAACTTAGACTTATATTAGAACTTAACAGTCATCAGAACATGATTTCCTAACTAAAAAAATGAATGCCTATTTCTGCAATTCTTCACACAAATTTTGATTTCATTTCTTCAGAACTTAATCATCAGAACTTCCATCAGAACTTGTCCTCAGACTTTATGCAATCTGACGTATAAACTGTTCATCTAAAACATTATTTATCACCACAGTAATTTTAATCATTCATATGGAGTGAAAGTGTGTGCAGTAAGCTAAATATCAGATAAAGATTAAAGTCTGATTCACTTCAATACATCTTAAAAATAAGGCATAACTAAGAACTTTGCTCAAAACCTATCATGATTCTGAAGTCTACTTTAGAATGAGTTCATGCATGAGTCTACCTCAACTGTTTTGTGCTCATTTTATGTATCTTTTGAAATTCCATTTTATAGTGGCTTCTCAGTGTAAGTGAGTCACGACTGCTTATCAGAATTTATGCTATTATCAGAGTATTTCTCCAGTAATCATAGAGTGTGAAAAGTCACCAAGAAAAATATTTAGTTTTGCTTTTCTGATGCATATTACTTAATACCAGCAATGCACTTGGGTCTTCCCTTCCACAGTTTTAACTCTAGATCTCAAAGGAGTACCTGATTTTTATTTCTTTTTCTTTTCCTTTTCTTTTGATAAGTGAGGCTTATCAGCACTTAGTACATTCATCAGATTTACTAACATCAGAACTTAACAGATGAGAAGCATTATTCTAGTTTTTGACTTAGTAATAAGATAGACAAAGTAACTTAACTAAGCTCAATATCAGAATTTGCTTGTGTCAATAGATTTCCACATAAATAATTACTTCTAACATGGGATTTGTTTGTATATTAAAGACTACTAGGTCAGCATCTAGCATATTTATCCTCATTGGATTGAATAGTCACAGAAACATTTATATCATTATCAGAGTTTAGTAATTCACATCAGACAACAATCAGTACTTAAGCAATTTTCAATTAGGCACATAATACACAAAGATAGGAATATCTATAAATACTGATCATAAAGTCTGATGCATCAGAACAAAAGCTAAGCAGATTTAGAGAAAGAACCTGAAACCATTCCAATTTCATTTACCAATCTTGTAAAAGTAGTTTCACACAGTGGTTTGGTGAAGATATCTGCTAGTTGTTGATCTGTTGGAACAAAATGCAATTCTACCGTACCTTCATCCACATGTTCCCTTATGAAGTGGTACATAATGCTGATGTGCTTTATCATTGAGTGTTGAACTGGATTACCTGTCATAGCAATAGCACTTTGATTATCACAGTAAATAGGGATTTTAAAATATGTTAACCCATAATCTAGTAACTGATTCTTCATCCAAAGAATCTGTGCACAACAGCTTCCTGCAGCAATGTATTCTGCTTCTGCAGTTGATGTGGAAATTGACTTTTGTTTCGTGCTAAACCAAGAAACCAATCTGCCTCCAAGAAATTGGCAGCTTCCACTTGTGCTCTTCCTGTCAATTTTGCAACCTACAAAATCTGTATCTAAGTAACCTATTAGTTTAAAGTCTGATTCTCCGGGATACCACAATCCCAGATCAGCTGTTCCCTTAAGATACTTGAAAATTCTTTTCACAGCTGTTAAGTGAGGTTCTCTTGGATCTGCTTGAAATCTTGCACAAACACAGGTAGCATACATGATATCAGGTCTACTAGCAGTTATATAGAGCCAATCATACCTCTGTAATCAGTAATATCTACTGATTTACCAGTATCCTTATCCAATTTTATTGCAGTGACCATGGGAGTGGATGCACTTGAACAATCTTGCATTCCAAATTTCTTTAGCAAATTTCTGGTATACTTGGTTTGACAAATAAAAGTGCCTTCTTCATTCTGCTTGACTTGAAGGCCCAGAAAATAGCTAAGTTCCCCCATCATACTCATTTGATATCTTGACTGCATCAATTTGGCAAACTTCTTGCAAAGTCTGTCATTTGTAGAACCAAAGATGATATCATCAACATATATCTGAACCAGAAGTAAGTCATTTCCATGGTTGAGGTAGAACAGTGTTTTGTCTATAGTTCCTCTGTTAAATCCACTTTCTAGAAGAAACTGAGCTAAAGTTTCATACCATGCTCTTGGAGCTTGCTTAAGGCCATAAAGTGCTTTATCAAGCCCGTAGACATGATTTGGATATTTGGGATCTACAAAGCCTGGAGGTTGTTCAACATATACTTCCTCTTCCAATTTTCCATTGAGAAAAGCACTTTTCACATCCATTTGAAAGACAGTAAACTTTTTGTGAGCATCATAAGCCAAAAATATCCTTATGGCTTCCAATCTAGCAATTGGTGCAAATGTTTCATCATAATCAATTCCCTCATATTGAGAATATCCTTTTTCAACCAACCTTGCTTTATTCCTTGTAATTATGCCATCACTATCAGTTTTGTTTCTGAACACCCACTTTGTACCAACAACAGATTTGTTCTTTGGTCTTGGCACTAGGGTCCAGACTTTGTTTCTTTCAAATTCATTTAACACTTCCTGCATTGCTTGCACCCAATCAGCATCTTGAAGAGCTTCTTCTACTTTCTTTGGTTCAGTCTGAGAAAGAAAAGAATTATAGAGACATTCACTTGAAGTAGCTGTTCTAGTTCTGACACCTGCATCAGGATTTCCAATAATTAATTCAGGTGTATGAGATTTAGTCCACTTCCTTGCAGATGGAAGGTTTTCTCTAGAAATGGATGCTCCCCCATGAGCCATGCTATCTTCATCAACATTTTCTGATGCTCCCCCTGAAACTATGCTCTCTGAGTTGGATCCTTCAGAATTTAAGTTTTCAGAACTATCAGAACTTGGCTTATCAGAACTTGATGAATCAGAACTTGAAGAGCCAGCTGTATGTTCAGATGCTTCTTGAGATGTGGTTATATCTTCGGTATGCTCCCCCTACACAGGTGCATCTTCCTTTGACGTAGTCACCACAGTTTCAATAACATCAGAGTTTAATCCATCAGAGTTTGCAGTATCAGGATTTAGACTGTCAGGATTTTCAGTATCAGAATATAGGTCTTTATTTTCGAATCTCAGCTGATCATGATCATTGAAATCTTCAAGTCCAGTAATCTTCTTATCATCAAAGGAGACATTGATAGATTCCATGACGACCCTTGTTCTTAAATTGTAGACTCTGAAGGCTTTTATGGAAAGTGGATATCCAACAAAAATTCCTTCATCAGCTTTTAAGTAAATATTGGATAGCTGTTCAGGATGAGTCTTAAGAACAAAACACTTGCATCCAAATACATGAAAATACTTCAGATTTGGCTTCTTTTTCTTCACCATCTCATATGGTGTCTTTCCTTGCTTGTTAATAAGTGTTGCATTCTGAGTAAAACAAGAAGTCTGCACAGCTTCAGCCTAAAAATAGGTTGGTAGCTTTGCTTCATCAAGCATAGTTCGTGCAACTGCAATTAGAGTTCTATTCTTTCTCTCAAAAACTCCATTTTGCTGTGGAGTTCCAGGAGCAGAAAATTCCTTCTTGATTCCATGGTCTTTGCAGAACTCTTCCATTGTCCAATTCTTGAACTCAGTGCCATTATCACTTCTTATTATCTTCATAGAATCTTTGACCAATTTATCCAGTTGCTTGACATGATCAATCAAGATAGATGCAGTTTCATTTTTTGTGTGCAAGAAATACACCCATGTGTATCTGGTGAACTCATCCACTATGACCATAACATATTTCTTCTTTACAATAAACATGACATTCACTGGACCAAATAGATCAACATGTAGTATGTGATAAGGCTCAAGAATTGATGATTTAGTCTTGCTCTTGAATGAAGATTTTCTTTGTTTAGCCTTCTGACAAGAATCACAAAGGCCATCAGGAGCAAATACTGACTTTGGCAGTCCTCTCACAAGACCTTTCTTGACCAGTTCATTTATATTATTGAAATTTAAATGAGAGAGTTTCTTGTGCCAATTCCAGCTTTCTTCAATTGATGCTCTACTCACCAGACAGATTGCAGATACATCAGTACTTGTTGAAAGCTTGGCTTTATAAATGTTACCATGCCTGTATCCTTTCAGAACAACTTTTCCTGTAGATTTGCTTACAATTTCACAGTGTTCTTCAATGAAATCCACATGATAACCTCTGTCACAGATTTGACTAACACTCGGCAGATTGTGTTTAAGTCCTGAGACCAGAGCTACTTCTTTAATGATGACATTCCCAAGATTGATATTGTCATATCCCAATGTTTTTCCAATGTTGCCATCTCCATAAGAAACACTTGGGCCAGCCTTCTTCACAAAGTCTGATAGCAGGGCTTTATTTCCAGTCATATGTCCTGAACATCCACTGTCCAGAACTCGGATGTTTTTCATGTTGTCCTGCAATCACAAAGACTACTAATGATTAGTTTTATGGACCCAGAGTTGCTTGTATCCTGTGGCCTTATTAAGTTTGTTAACATTTGCAGCGGATTTAACATCAGAGTTTATGTTAACATTTTTCTTATCAGTATTTATACTATCAGACTTTGTATCAGAACTTACACTAGAAGGAACAATGCTAACTTTCTTTAAAGAAGGTTTTATTTGATAATAATCATAGTACAAACTATGATATTCCTTACAAGTATAAATGGAATACCATAAACTACCACAATGAAAACAAGGATTTTGTGGCTTATATCTAACAGACTGACTCTTAAATCCTGACTTTGAAGGTAAGGAGTTTATGTTCTTATTCTTCCTGCAAAAAGAAGCCAGATGGTTAGAACTTCCACAGTTATGACATGTTTTTCTAGGAGCATTAGGAACAGACTTATAATCATTGCTTTTATTTATACCTTCCTTTCCATTCCTATTTTTCCTAGGAGACTTTACCTTGTTTATATTCTTAACTTCTTTCAGCTTATGCTTAAGCTGCTTCTTTGTCATTAAGCCCACGTTTACTTCAGTTGTCTTTTCCTGTTTTAGTTTGTCATAAGTTAATTCCTCTTTAACTTCTGATTTTTCAGTTTCAGACTTTACAGCTACAAACTTAACAGGTTTTAACTTTGGCTTTTGTTTAACAACTATAGGCTTAATTTCTACAGTTCATTTATCATTCTTATCATCTCCATAACCTAAGCCCTCTTTCCAGTTTCCACTACTTAACAAATTCTGAGTTGTTCTGCCAGAGTTAGTCCAAGTCCTGATAATCTCTCTTTCCTTTTCTAGCTCAGTTTTTAGAGATTCATTCATTTTAAGTACTTCATCCCTAACATAAAAAGCATCATCTCTATCTTTCTGAGTTTGATGGAACATGACTAACTCTTTTTCTAAAAAAATCATTCCTCTTTTTACAAGCAAGATTTTCAGAAGTTAATCTTTCACATGTTAAAGTTTGATCTCTATAACTAATAAACATGGTTTTAAGATATCTTCTCAACTCATTAATATCATCAGTATAAAAGGCATAAGTAGTTTGAGGTACCTTTAACTCAGCAGCTTCAGGACTGCTATCAGCATTTGCCATCAAGGCATAGTTCTCCTCACTTTCAGAATCTGAAGTGTCTGTCCAGCTTTTCTTCTTTGTGACAAGAGCCTTGCCTTTGTCACTCTTCATTTTCTTGCAATCAGGATATATATGTGGCCTTTCTCACCACAGTTGTAGCATTTGACATTTGAGTGATCTCCTCTGTCAGACTTCCCTCCTTTGCCTTCAGATTTTCTGAAATTCTTCTTATCAGAACTTGCACCTTTCCTGAAAAACCTCTTTCCCTTCCTGAACTTCCTGTATGCAATCCTTGTGATTCCTTTCACCATAAGAGAACACAATTTCATCATTTCTTCATCAGCATCCATCTCAGGCAAGCTTTCAGTTTCTGAGTCATCATCACTATCAGAACTTGATGACTCAGTATCAGACTTTGTGATGAGCGCTTTTCCCTTGCCTTTCCTTGAGGTAGCTGCCTTGGGGGATTCTTCTTCAGCCTGAAGAGCAACTGTCCTCGACTTTCCTCATTTCCTCTTGCTTCTTTGTTCCATCTCAAGTTCATGAGTCTTGAGCATCCCATAAATTTCATCAAGAGTTGTTTCTTCAAGATTATAGTTGTCTCTTATAATTGTTGCCTTCAAATCCCAACTTTCAGGAAGAGCTAACAGGAATTTAAGGTTTGAATCTTCAATATCATACTCCTTATCAACTAGTGATAAATCATTCAAGAGTTTGACAAATCTGTCATATAAATCAGTCAATGACTCATTAGGCTTTGAGTCAAAGTGTTCATACTCTTGAGTGAGTATTGTCTTCCTGTTCTTCTTAATCGAATCAGTTCCCTGGCACCTTGTCTCCAAGGCATCCCATATCTCATTTGCAGTCTTGCAGTTAATTACCCTGTTTGACATTACATTATCAATGGCACTATGTAGTAAGTGTCGTACCTTAGCATCCTTAGCAATTGATGCGATATCTTCAACAGTGTAATCACTCTTCTCCTTTGGTACAGACTTTGCTGCTTCACCTGCAACTACAACAACGAGTTTTGTTGGCTTGTGAGGTCCTTCAGGGATTCTGTCAAGATATTCTGGATCAGTAGCTTCCAGAAACATAGTCATCCTCACATTCCATATGGGATATTCAGATGGCTTCAGTATGGGAACTCTAATAGCCTCATATCGAATATGGATTTGAGTCTTTGGTGGTTCTTCTGTTTTGGTGGGCTTGGTTGGAGTTTCTGCTTCAGACATGATTGTTTTTGGATCTTAAACTATTTGTGTGTTAACAGATAGGCTCTGATACCACTTGTTAGGTCACACACACTGTAGAAGGGGGTTGAATACAGTGTATAGCACAATCAAATCGAATTCAAATAACACAAATAATAGAAATCAGACTTTATTCAATGCAATAAACTCTGTTACAATATGGAACTGTCCTCTCTCAGTGATGAACAAATATCACGAGAGCTGCTAGGGTTACAATGAATAATATTCTCGATAATGATAACACTTATAGTGTAAACCCTATGTCTGTGTTTATATACTACACAGTTACAAGATAATCGCTAATTGATATGGAATATAATTCTGCTTCCTAAAATATATCAATCAGATATCTTTTCTTCCAAGTATTCCATTCTTCATAGAATTCCTTCTTAATGCATATCTCTTCTTACGTTTGTCTCGATCTTCTTTCCTTTCAATCAGCCGCCTTCCTTATCTGAAAGTTTCCTTTAAGTTCTGATATTATCTCCTGATAAATATCTCCTGAACCTTAAGTACTGATCACTTAAGTTCTGACTTTAGTATAAGTGATGATTTCAGTTAAGTACTGATTTGTCCTGTTTAAGTAAGATCTGAAAACTAAACATAAATCATATTAGTCATGACATTATCAAATATATCTAACACTCTACATCATCAAACTCCCTTTGTATAGTCCGAACACTACGCCATAGATGGGCTAATAAGACACTCATTTTACGTTACCTTAGGCCCGTTTTATGTTGCAATAGGCCTATTGTGACGCCAAATCACCATTTCATCCGCAAATGTTGCCATTGCTATCTAATGTAATGTTTTGATTATCAACCGTAACACAACTAAAAACATTACCTTAGGGAGATAGAGTAACACTAGATAAATCAAACGTAACGGTAATTCAGTGTTACCTCAGCATTTGAAAAAATCATGTGGGACCCACCTGACTGGATTGCCACGTAGGCAGCCACGTCATATAGAGGGACCCACTACTACGTGGCGAGCCAATGCCACGTGGACTGCCACGTGGATTGTCTCATCAACTGGGACCCACTGCCATGTCATCAAGTGGGGCCCACTGCCACGTCATCAAGTGGGGGGCCCACTGCCACGTCATCAAGTGGGGGCTCACTGCCACGTCATCAAGTGGGGGCCCCACATATGGGGCCCACTTTTTGAGGCCTCGGCATGTGGGACCCACATATGGGCCCACTTTTATTACTGACGTAAAATAAACAAATCTAATGTAACACTGTATTTTGGCAAAAGAAACACAAATTTAGATTCTGTAACAGTGATAAATATAGCTATTGTAACACTAATAGATAACATTTCGAAATGTAGTTTTGATAAACACAATACTGCCATTAGCAAAATAACAATTCAACCATACCAAAACATATTTCCCCAACAAACTAGTCTTACACCATTCAGAACACCAACTCGGCCAACATAATAACCACTTCGCCAAAATTATAGTACGATTTACTACATCACTCCACCAAAATCATATTAACAAGAACACCAAACAATCCCCAAATTCCAACACCAACCAAACCAAATAAACACCATCCACCACCAATTACAGTGAGTACCAAAAGTTATAAACCAACAATTCAAAAGTCTAAATAACATAACTTTCCATACTATTAACTCAAGCTAATGCTTGTAAAGAGAAATATCTAGGAAGAAGTTCGGGCAGTCCCGGCAGTCTTGGCAGTCCCGGCAGTTCCGACAGTCATTGGTGTACCATTTTCATCATCCTCGCTTGAAATATTAGCATCAACTTCTCCAATGTCCAGATTCAAGCCTGGATTAGCTGCTGCGATCTTTTTGAGAATAACTGACAAGTTATCCTGCACTTTCTTGGAAACCTTTTCTTCCAGTTCAGCCTCAAGTTCTCCCCTGATCTTTGCAGTCAAATCTTCCAAATAAGTGTCTGCAGGAGCCGAATTTGATTCCATCGCTTTCTTGTTCTTTCTCTACAAGAAAAATGTTGTTAAATATTAATCAATTTTACCATA
The DNA here is from genome assembly GCF_009905375.1 of Apium graveolens. Lineage (NCBI taxonomy): Eukaryota > Viridiplantae > Streptophyta > Magnoliopsida > Apiales > Apiaceae > Apium > Apium graveolens. Next base: position 77,438,054 of record NC_133649.1, read on the forward strand.
GAATTGTGCTACACAACTACACAACTACTAACAAGGTTTGCATTAAGGTGGCCTATACTAATACTTAACAGCCTTTTATTTCCGCTAAGTCTCTTATGTTATTTGTTTTACCAAATAAATTAAACCAACAAAACATACTTGGAAAAGCATTTTTGTATCTCTTAATTTTCAAGAAATAGACAAATTGAACTAAATAAACCACCTTTATTTACCGTGCAGCATTTAACCTCCATAAAAAATGTAAAGTACTTACGTTTCTTTTTTGCGGAGCAGCCGTAGTCTTGTATTTTCGGCCATCTTGTTCATGAGATTGCAAATAAATTTCAGCTTGTGATGGCGAGGCGAGATTAGGATCAGTCTCTTTCTGTTATAGAGCACAAAAGAAAAAGACAAGGTTATCTAGCTCAAAGTTACCACATAACTATAGATTTACTTAAGAAAAATTGCACATCAACTATTTAAAAAATGCCTAAGCACTAACAGTCAATCAAAGGATTTATGAACAAACAACGAGGTAATCATTACTATTCAGTAGACACAATCCAAGTGTGTACAGGAAGTCAATGATGGCAATATTAATGCAGTTCTGAAATTGAATATCTAAATTCAAGCAAATACCAGCAAAAAATAGACATGCATCTGATTTCTGAAGAATTAAAGCACAAAAATGTTTGATGGCACTTGACATGAATAACTAAATTATTGTGTCTGCGAGCTCTATTTTATTGGTTTTTCGGGTTGTTCACAGTGAATTATTTAGCTTCTTAATTGAATTTGTAATAATTAGAATATCATAACTAATCAGACAACTAAATAATTGCTAGTTATAATGATGATATCGACAAGGACAGATACATTATTTAAAAAAAGGGGGGGGTTCTAATATGTCCCATTTTAAAATTGGATTTAAGAACATGTCTCCATCTAATTAAATTATAAATTTATCCTATAATCAAAATTTAATCCAATTTAACTTAACCATGGGGCCGTAATTATAATATCAAAATAAAAGGGGAAATATTCATAAATGTACTAGTTAATTTAGGAATCATACCAACTTCTCTCCAACTTCTGCACTACTGTTGGCACCCTGATTGTGTGGGTCAGTTACCGAAACGCGGATTACTTTGTTATCATGTGCTAATTCCTGTAAAAAAATTGCACAATCCATTTTGAGAATCTTTAAAATCATTAAAATCATATTAAAAAGAAGCACGAAGGCACCTTCACCGACTCATCTCCCCAATACTTTATCAGCAATTTAAAATCCTCGAGCGGAATCTCCTTGGGCCTATGTTCAAGCCTTTCATCATCAGTGGCATGCTGTGTGTAATGCTTTTCCTTCATCCGAGACTTGTAAGTCCTCCAGCATCCATTAATTGTCTCATAAACCCAGTACTGAGCTTCATTCAGAATAATATAATGGTCCTAATATATAATAAACTCAAGATCAATAAAATGAAGGGGTTAATTGAAAAATAATTGAAACTGAGGTTTAGGTAATAGAACTTACCGGAGTATAGTCCCACATTTTCTTCTTCAATTGTTCAGGAACCAGGCGCCAGTTGACATAAGTAAGAGAGACATTGTCCTTTGCAACTGTTCCGAGAAAATTACTCAGCTCTCTCGTAACTTTTTCGTCTCTTGAAACAGGTAGATTTTGTTTGTTCAAAAAAATCACTGGTCTTTCATCACGTGTCCTTGCGTGAACAGTTAGCAGTTTTGTCCTTCCTCTCCATTTTTTGGGCTTTGGTACTTCATAGTACATGCACAAAAAAAAGGTGACTGCGAATTTAATAATTAATTAAATTCTTACTGCCTCTCCATCAATAAATAATTAGTGTGCATAATTCATGCGTAGTTATATTTAGAAGTAAAAGTACCTGCTTCAGTTTCTTCCTCAACAACATTTCCCGAATTAGAAGCGTGCACATTCTCGGTTGTTGGAGGAAGAATGCCCTGCTTTTGACGTTCCCGCATTGCTAAATAAGCAGATACAGACCCACGTGATTCTGAATTGCTCGCGGATTTTAAAATTTTACTACATGTTGGTTTCAGGAGCTTAGATTTACTGGTCATTTCCTTGTCAGATGTTTTACCAGCTTGCGATGGTTCATTCTCTGTTGCAGCGGTGACATTAGCTCGCGAACGAGTTCTTGGTCCAAGGGGGACATGGTTCTTTTTCTTCCCATTCTTCGTTCTCTACAATTATTAGGATTTCATTATTAGGATTGCAAATATAATGTGAGACCAAAGCAATAAAGAGTATATAATGAAAACAAAATATATAGGAAAGTTGATAGAGTGATAAACAAAATATCAGGTCTTAAACGAATAAAAAAACACAAATTACACTCTTGAGAAACAGAACATGATTACTTAAGTATAAAAAATCTCTATTTGAACCCTTTAGTTTCACCTTTCAGCAAAGACTCAAAAGCTTGAAATTATCTAGAGAATTCAGAAAATACAAGAAAGGCCAAAGTAATGAAGACTGTAAAATATATCCATACCTCAGATGAATCATCACTATCATGTTCGTCCTCACTTTCCGGATTATAATCATAATCATCCGGAGAGGCTTTGTCTTTTTCTTTGTATTTCTCAATAACTGTTGCTGATCGAGCTCTCAAATCAACCACTAATTTTTTGATCCCAAGTTCTTCCAACCTTCTATCATTTTCCTTCATTTGATTAAGTCTTTCTTGCTCACAGGCTGGTAGCGGTGCGGGGGCACCTGCAATAATTATAAATCAGCATTGTTATTAGTGTAGCTCAACTATGCATTGTACTTTCTTTCTAAAAATTTGGAAGGAGTGTTTAAGTGAATATTACAAGTGTTACAGTCCAGGTTAGAAGAAAAAAAAGAGGAACATTGACAAGGATACCTCGATGTTAGGTATAGCAAGTTCAAGGGGACATCTTACTTGGCGTGCATCACCTTGTAGCTGATCTTTCATTTTCTCATTATTTTGCAAAGTACCGGGTTTTTTTCTTTTGATTTCGGTCAGTGGTGGTAGGGGCAACTACAATAATTTATGAAGACAAGGCCAGTGATTAAATTGACACAACACAACAATAATCATTATAACTTATGTTTTTAAGAAGGAAAATTAAAAAATTTTACCTCTTTATCCGGAATAATATCATCTTGTAACTGCAGTTTCCTTCTAGCAGACCCTTTATCATTTTCTTGCCCAATAGTTGCATCTTGCTGAGTAGGCAACAGAGCTGGCGATGATCGTAACGCATACCTCCGACTGGGCTCAGGTGTCTTCTTAACAATCTTCCTTGGGTTCTGCTTCTGCTGGAGTTCATGTGTGGTAATATATTTCCGCTTTTGTATTTTCTTCGGTGAAACTGTATTTATGCAAGAAAAAAATCCAAGTCAAAGAATTATCTTCAACTAATATGGACATCCAAGTCCCATTATGCATATATAAAGAGATACAAAAATAGATAGATATGTATATTTAATGGGGACCTAATTATTTATCAGCAATAGGCATACCCCTTATTTTCTATCTCAGACACGTAGCATATATTGTACAGTTTCAGTCTTGACCAAAAAATTAAATGCCTATTTGTCGTATTTTAAGTCACATTCTTATTTTACATGCTTTTTAGAATTATAACTTGTCTCAAATGCAATTTCATTCACAGAGTTGGTCGAAACTAAATCTAAAAATATTTATACACAACATAATTTGTAAAATACGTGACCAAGTTAAGAGGTCCAACATAAATGTATACCTTCAAACAGGCTTTTCCTCGGCCTGACAATCACGTGTAGCTGCATCTCACACAACGGCTCAATTGCAGGGTCAACAACTATGTCTACATAAAGCTTGACCTCTTCGCCATTGTTGCACTTTTCTATCTCTTGAATGATGTCCAGGTTAGTCCTCAGCAGCTTCCAACCACCATGTTTTCCTTCTTTTGCATAAACTCCTCCAATTTCATTGAGTTTGAGGAGATTCTTCACCTCCTCCATCAGATCATTATAAGCCCACATATCAGCATCTACATTATAAATAGTCAAGCAATCTCCACCAGAGTAACTTGTCCTCCGAAACTCCCCACCGTGGTACAATCCAATATTAACGTGTTTTTCTGCCATCCTGCACAGAGTTCAAAGAGATGTCAATGGCTGACCATTAAACAAAAATATTTCAAATGTATCCCTGCCAAATCCTAGTATGCCATAAACACATATCTTGAATTAATTGGTAAACACATATTAGATCAAATAATAAACAGCAAAATATTCATGAATTGGCACTCGACACAAATAATCACAGCAAGCAATGCAACAAACACAATTTCGATCACAAAAAGATATTAAGCATCTACTTCATATCCTATATTTGTTTTTATTACACGTGTAGGATATTTGCAGCTAACATACAAGATTATAAAAATAAGAAAAAATAGTTATCATATGCATCTACTGAATCAACTAAATTACAGTAAGGAGATTTAATCCCAACACTACGAAATATAACTAGGGCATGCTGAACTTACTAAGACAATAAATATAAACTACAAGCCAGATGACGACGACAAATTTAAACTACAAAGATGGATTTCATTGAATAATTCATGGAAGAAATAAATTAAGATATTCAATTACATCTAAATAGTCCAAACACAGAGAAAATACAAAATGAAGTTCACTACTGTGATTAATTTTAAACTTATAAATGTTTAGCAGTTTGGTTGCTTCATTTATCGGGAATGGGAACTCTTGTTGTGGGGATATCATCTCTGCACCAACTCATTTCATCAACATGAGTTTGAAGTCCACAAACAGATTCAGTCTCACGGAGATCAGTATCGTTGACATCTTTATGTGCATCCACGTTTGCATTATCATACTACTCCCTCGGTAGTTTCTTAATTACGTAATGTACATTCTTTTCGATTGGATCTTCCACATAAAAAACTTGTTGCACTTGTTTGTCCAAGACATGAGGATCGGATTTATGGCATAACCTATTGAAATTTACTTGAATGTGACCGTGTGGATCTTTTTGTTGTTGGTACCAACGACACTTAAATAGGACAACTGTAAATAATCCCCAGTAATCAAGTTCTATGATATCTTCTATCGATCCGTAGTAGCTGACATCCCCAACTATAGGGTTCTCATCTCTAGAACTAGAGAAACTAGTTGTTTGTGCAGTCAAATATACACCACTGTTTTGTGTTGTGCATCGAGAATCTCTATCACTTGTGTGGAATCGATAGCCATTAACAACATAACCAGTAAACCTTCTAGCTGTTCGATTAGGCCCCAACATAAACACCCCCAAGTCAGATGAAACCTCCACCATTTTCCCAACCTCTTCTCGTAACCAGTCCCAAAATTCTGCCGTGTGTCTTCGTGCCCTCTTGTATCTGTTCGTATTTGCGTGGCTGTCCACCAAGGCTTGATGTTCCCTAAAATTATACTAAGTTAAAACATTGCAGAAAAGAAAAAGTTCTTGAATTATGAATTAAAATTATTTACGTTAGAGCTTATTAAACTTACTCGAGGAGCCTATCTACTTCTTTGTTACCAGTATTGAACAAAACATAGCGATGACTTGCCTTCCAATCAACATCTTCCAAATGAATAATAGTTCCATCTCCATTCCTTCTCGTTCCGATATGATATTCAGCTTGTGTTGGCCCTCTTTCGAAAACTGTTGAGCACATGTTGTTTATTGTTGTTTCATCAGCAGCCAAAAATCTTGAACAATAGAACCTTCCGGCTTACTTCTATTACGAACGTATGATTTCAATTTTGCAAGATAACGCTCTATTGGGAACATGTTTCGAAGGTGCTGAGGTCCCCCAAGTCTAACTTCTCTAATTAGATGTGTAATATCCGGGATATATCGTGTGATTATTTTTGCTGTTAAATAATTATTATGTGTGTTCGGTATCTATTCTGTGAGTTAATTGTTAAATGTTATCTGTACTTGGATATTCAAAAATAATATTAATTGAGTGTTTTAATTTTTATATGTCAAAAATAAAACATAGATAATTGTCATATCTTCCTAATTAATTTTATGATGATTTATGGATTTATAAGAATCATATGAAATTTCTAAAATCTTTTTCCGAGTATTTAAAATCTATTTTATAAAAATGGGAACCAACCGACGTCACCCATTGTTACGTTTTTGGAACCCGAAACTCTTCCGAGAACTCCTTCCTAACCTAATTGTAATATTCCGAGCATATTCCATGTTTCGACTTTTTCGATCCGGCGTACGGTTTGTTCGGCGCGGGTCCCGGCGCAACATTTTTGATACAATATTTGTTCCGATAAATCAATAAAACCCGTATTTTCGATAAACGAGAGCTTTTTATTAAACTATCCCAATTATCACTTCGTAATACGTGTAAGCAGGCGCTGAGACCAAGACCGCAGTACAAATTGTACTGATTTGGCTAATTATCCCGAAAACCGATACCGTTTGGATCAGTTTTTACAAATAAACGTACCGTTTTATATCCGGAATAATCCAACGAGATACTAATTTTCCGTAATTATAAATAGCCTTTTACCGTATTTTATTTCGTATCAAAATCATTTGCAGATAGTTAATTTTATAATTTTCAGAGAAAAACCCTAATTACATAAACTGTTCTAAGAATCAAACAGCAAAACGAAGGCGTTACCGATCTCTGTTTTCAAAGCTTGAGTAACCAAAATGAAGGATTTGAAGTGTTCTACCAGATTCTGAGCTTTGTTTTACTGCAGAAATCAAGGTTTATTTTCTATAATTTTATTTATTTTTGAATTAAATTTATTAAAAATATGAATTTTTGTTCGGATGATTGTTTGTATGATTTGATAATGCATGTTGTAGAGCTTGTTTTCCTGATGATTTTGATATATTATACGTCTGATTTGGAGTTCAATAACATGTTCAAATTTGAGTTTGATTTTCGAATTTTAAAATTAGGGTTTATAACCCGTAAGAATGTTCTTAATTGAAATTTAGGGGTTTCTTATTCTGAAATAGATTGATGTTGTGGTATAGTGTATTGTATTCTCTGTGAAATTTGCAATCTAGTCGTATAAGTTTCATGAATCAACGAGGTCTGTAGAGAAGGGAGTTGTGTTTTGAAGTTTACGTCGAACCCGCCGGAAATCGGCGAGTTTCTTGATCAAATTCCGGCCAAGTCTGGGGTTATTGATGAATTTTGATTGCAGATATAGGTTCCTGGTGTTGTGTAGTTTAATTCTGGAGGTGATGGTGGTGGGAGGATGCCGGAAGTGAGTTCTCCGGCCACCCCCGATTTTCCGGCGACTGGAACTGCAAAATTGTAATTTAGTCCCTGTATTTTTGAAGATGGTGAAGTTTAGTCCCTGTAGTTTGAAAAGTTTTCAAAAATAGGATTCCTGTTTATAAAATATTTAAAAATCATATTTCCTATTTATTTTTATTATAAGAATTCATTTTTAATTTCTGAAAATTCTGAAAATTATTATTTTAACTCCGAAAATTATTTTTAATTCAAAAATAAAACTGAATTAATTAGTTAATTAATTTCAGTTAATTTCTAATTGATTAATTGGTCAATTAATTCGAAAATTAATTGATTAATTGATTTAATTAATTATTAATTGATTTTAATTAATTATTTAATTAGATTTAATTATTTAATTAGATTTAATTATTTAAAATGATTTAGAAATTCTGAAAAATAGTTTCGAGCTTTAAAATATTATTCTAAATTATTTCCAAGGCTCGATAATTATTATAAAATTGTTTCGGAACCAGAATTGGCCAACCGAACCCTGTTTATTTACCCGAAATTGATCCAACGACCCGTTTTAATTCCGAAAAATGTTTTAAAAATCATTTTAAATATCCGAAAGCCTATTTATGACCCGAGACTTCTTTATAAATGATATGTCATTGATTACGTGATGTATATGTGTTAGACGTGACTTGTTGATTGACTATCGGTCTATATATTCGGTGTTTACTTGATTATTGCATAACTTTCAATTCGTTAATCGGATTTGGGTAAAACGAAGGGTAGATAAAAGTATGTGTCGAATAGAATCGTATGAGTTAAATATTGATAGATAATTACAATGCCTAGAAGAGTAATCAAGGCGTAGGAAAGAGAAGCAGGTAATCAGAAAATAGAATTGGCATGTAGAAAATACAGCAAGTGATCAGAGGATAGAAGCGAGGCATAGGAGAAGCAGACGAGTGATTGTTGAATGGGGTCATTAGACAAGTACAAGTGAAGTTGAAATTGATTATGATAAGGCAAGTACTTCTAAACTTTTCTCGAGATATATTGCAAATATGTATAAATTCTCTTGTGACATACTGTTAATACTCAAAATAGCTCTGTTTTATATCGGAAATACTTTGAATCCTTCAGCCTTGAACCTGAGCCACATTATTTGATCTTTAAGCCACAAGCCTTATTCTTTGTGAACCATTTCTTGTTGATTTACCAGATATTAAACCATATAAATACAATACTACTCCACAAATATATATCCATCAAATACCAAATACTGAAACAAAATTGTTTGAACATACAGAAACTCTTATACTCAACCATACCTTGTGATATCAAAGTACTAAAACCTTGTAAAAACATTATTCATCTAATACCCGATTATCCTACCGGCTGAAGGCCACTTCTTTTATGTACTTTGATATACCCTTTCGGTAACCATGAATTTTTACCATGCTCTTTTACAAATGTTTTATTGTTATTGATTATGATCTGGTTTTATTGAACCCTGTTGTTTATCATATTGAAATGCTTTAGAATTGGATAGTTATCTTTGTGTGGACCAGATTCGTGGTCAGACCATATCGATGGTCAAGTTAGGCCAATGTGTGCCTTGGATCCAGTCGTTAGAGTAGTGTTGTGTGCTTTGCTCGGGGTTAGTGCGTGACTGATCAGCAGCCTAACCTTGATTTTATAAACTTAAAATGAATATCCAATTCTATTGGTTGTTTAACAAGAAACTTGTTAGGTCACACACACTGTAGAGGGGGTGAATACAGTGTAAAATACAATCAAATCGAACTTTTAAACAAACTTTATTGAAACAATAAACTCTGTTACAGTATAGAACTGTTACCTCTCAGTGATGAACAAATATCACGAGAGCTGCTAGGGTTACAATGAATAATCTCTTCGAATATGATAACACTTCTTGTATAAACCCTATGTCTGTGTTTATATACTACACAGTTACAAGATAATCTCTAATTGATATGGAATATAATTCTACTTCCTAAAATATATCAATCAGATATCTTTTCTTCCAAGTATTCCATTCTTCACGGAACTCCTTCTTCATGCATATCTCTTCTTATGTTTATCTCGATCTTCTTTCCTTTAATCAGCTACTATCCTTATCGGAACATACTTCAGCACTTAAGTTCTGATATCCATCTTCTGATGATTATCTCCTGATAATATAAGTACTGATATCCTTAAGTCCTGACTTCCAGTAAGTACTGATTTATCCTGTTTAAGTAACATCTGAAAACTAAACATAAATCATATTAGCCATGACATTATCAAATATATCTAACAATCTTCCCCACCTTGTAAATTAGCATAATATACAAGTTTAACAGATATTTGATGATGTCAAAAACATTAAGTACAAATGCATGAGAATTAGACTAGATAACTACAACTTACAGTCCTTAAAGCTTTACCAATTTTTAACTTCTGATAAAAACTTCAGTCTATACAAATATTAGAATTTAAGCAGTTGTAGATCTTGACTTGGCTTCATTTTCTGATCTCTCTGATGTCAGGAGTTGTTCTGAGATAGTTCTTCAACAAACTTCTCTCAGTATATCTAAGTTCATCAATCATTCTCCTTTTAGCATCTTTAAGCTCTGCATTATCTTCACCAATTTGAAAGATTGCAGCCCTGAGATCATTAATCTTTGTTTTTCTTATATCCTGATCCAGTCTGATCAAATAAGCTTTATCAGACTCAAGATTGAATTCCACAGCCCTGTAACCCAGAAAGGTAGTTATAATTTTAGCAGTGTTGGGCTTAATTTCAACTATATCACCCTTGTGATCTCTGTACTTTGGAACATATGTGTTGTCAGACTTAACTGAATAAAGTCTTTTCTATCTCTGAATCTGATCCTTCAAATAGTTTGCAGCACTTCCTGTCAATCTGTCATCCACTTGAAGTAAGAATAGTACATGCTCCAGTTCTTCAAAATACTTCAATGGAATGACATTTTGCCTTATATGATAAACCCTACAATCTGTCATAAAGTACAACAAGATGTGTTCTTTCAAGTAGGTATGGTAAACCATTTGTACAGATTCCAGTTGATTCAATCTCTCAGGAGTTGCTCCAATACCTGGTTCACTCAAGAAAGTTGGATCATTGGTAGTGTTCTGTATTCTTCTTTCATCAGCACTTCCCAATCCAGTTTTATCTCTTGCTTCCTTTCCAGTAACTACTCTTGCTTCAAAACCACTTGCAGCAGTCTTCAGAGGTTGAGTCTGTTTTGCTTTAGTAAATCCTGGTAGGAATTTCTTTGGTCTATCTTCTGATATCAAGTTAACTTGAGCTATGTCAGAGGTTACTTGCTTCTTTGGAATATCAAAACTTACTGTCTCTTGACTCTGAACAACTTGAGTTATGTCAGAGGTTGTGTTAAGAACTTTTCTTGAAGTCAGAGCAAGATCATCTTTTTCATTAGTGATTTCTTCATTCTCAGGAGGCACATAAACCTTGATAGGTTCACCAACCTTTTCTTTACCCTTGGTTCTTGGATCTATCTGCGGTTGTGATTTAGCCAATGTTGCTTCAGTATATGTCCTTTCTTTTATCACAATGCCTTTGAGTTTTGGAAGTGTCTTTTTACCAGAAGCTTCAGATTTAGATGTGATTTTTCTGATTTAAGTCTGGCTTCTTCTTTTATTAAACTCTCCAAGTCCATTCCTGGATTTTCCTGAAGAAATAACTATCTTGACATTTCTTCATCAAGATCTAAAAGTTCATCAGAACTTATCCTTTTACCAGCATCAGAACTTGTCCTGTGACTTGTGATTTCAGCTTTTCTTGATGAGAAACCTCTACCTTGACTATGACCTCTACCCATTCCAGGGTTTCCTTGATCATCCTTTTCATCATCCTTCCCTTTCAGTGTTTTGTCAATCTTGCATTTGGACTTAATTACTTTCTCCCCATTTTTGGCATCAGTAGGTAGTAGAAGAGAGACAAGCAATTCCACTGAGGCTTGGATTTCAGTAAGTTGAGATTGCTGAGAAGCTTGATTTTTCAGAATATCATCAATCTGAGCTTGTTGTGTTTCTTGAGTCTTCTCAATATAAGCAATCCTGTCAAAGGTAGGTTGGAAGAACTTTTTCTTATCAATCTTGTGAACTTGTTCTTGCTTCATTAGTTCTTCCCTTAAGAGATGTAACTCTGCATGAGTATTTGAATGAAGACCTTGTAAATGTTTAGTACTCAATTCAGATGACTGAGTTCCATTCCTTAGTCCACTCCTGTCCTACAGGAGTTTCACTCCAAGGTACTGGTGCTTCTCTTGTAACAAACTTCTTAACAAGTTCAGATTTAAGAACTGTTTGTTGAGGAGCATGTTCTGAAGGACCTGCTTCATCAGCATCTGCTTGTAGAGCAGCATCACCAGTATCTCCAGCATTTGCAGCATCAGAACTTACAGAATCAGTATCTTCTGATAAAATAACAGTGTGAGTAGCAATGGAAGCTTCAGCATCCTCTAATTGCTGATCTGGTTCTAAGTTCTGATCAACAACCATATCCTGATGCTCACCGAAATTCTGATCATCAGCATCTAGATGTAGAGAAGGTGTAGTAGATAACTCTGGAGTTTGAACAACATCAGTAACAAGTGTTGTTGAAGGATTAGTTGCTGTTGGAGCTTCTAAGATAATTACTTCAGGCACAACCAAGGTCTGAATATCAATATCAGCACTTGTGCCTGGATCAACAGGAGATACAGATTTTTGAACAGGAGATATAGATGGTGTGGTGGCCTTTTCATTAATAGCTTCCTGAGTTGGAGTTGATGGAGAAGTAGTGACTGGAGCAGATTCCTTTTCTTGTGAGATCAGAGATTCCTGATCCCCTTCCTTAGCTGCTGCTTTTTCATCATCTGAAACTGGCCTTTTTGCCCTCTATTTCTTGTATCTCTTTGTAGATATGGATTCCTTGGGAGTTTCAGGAACAGTCATTCTTCTAAGCCTCTTGAGAAGCCTAGATCCCCCAATTCCAGAAGCTTTCTGAGAAGTCAGTTTCTCATCTTTTTTAACAACAGGTCCTGAAGAAGGAACCTGTTCCTCAGTATCAGATTCATCTCTCAAAGCAATCCTCTTTTTCTTTTGAGGTGTTTGAGGAACAGTCTTTGTCCTCTTAGGCTTAGAAGATGAAGGGTTCACAGGAGGTTCTGAGGATGAGGGTTAAACTGTCTGTGAAGTTGAGAGATATGATCTAAGATATTGCCTTGATGTAGGTTGAGTAGTATGGGTGGTAGGTGATGATGGTTGTTGTGGTGTTTGGGAGGTTATTGTTGTTTGGACATCAGGATAAACAGATTTATAAGTATCAGGATCAGCATTTACTAAGATATGTTTTACAGACTGAGGAATCTGTAAAGGTCTAACCACTGATTTCTTAGTGTCAGCATTTACCAGGTCATTAAAGTATCATTTTGCAACTTTAAAAGGTGGAGTTGAGGTACTAATTAGTTGAGGTTCATCAGTACAAAAAGTATATATAAGTTGACAGAATCTAGCAAAGTAGACAACATTCCTATCCTCTGTCATCCTATCCCCAATAAAACCAATTATAGCCGTTGCAAAATCAAAATGAGTTTGGTTTATAATGGCATACCCGATGTGCTGACTCATTATGGGGATGACATCAAAATTCGAACACTTGTTCCCAAAAGCTTTAGTGATGCAGTCGAAGAAGAAGCTCCATTCCCTCCTGATATGAGCCCGTTTCAACTACCCAAGCTTTGCCAAACTCTGTTCATATCCCAAACTGGCCATTAACTCCTGAAGAGCTGATTCCTCTGGAATTGAAAAAGTACATCCTTCTGGGAGATGTAGAGCCTTACGTATTGTACCAGGAGTGACTGCATATGAAGAATCACCCACTTCGAAAACAATACTAGGAGTACCATTTGGACCACCATTATCAAAGTTTCCAGTCCTCCAAAGTGTCAGAACTTGTTGACTTGAGAAGATGAAAGGTTGGGTCAACGCATACCCGATTTCACTATGTGTAAGAAGATCTTGCACAAAATGCAATTCAGATGGAGCTTCAACATTATCAAGAATAGCAGCATAATTGTTTGGAACAAATTTAGCTCCATCAATGATTAAATCCTTTGGTGCCATGAAATTAATCGAGATGTGTAAGTTCCTGTTAGGTGTTTGATAGAATGTCTATATGAAAAATCAACGTTAGAAAAAGTAAGAGAGGAAAAGCAAATAGAGAGAAAAAGTGTGAAAGGAAATAAAAGATTAAAAAATCCTCTCTCTATCTTACTTATACCTTTAAAAAAAATGTAACCGTTGGACACCTGTCAGACATGCAGTAATAACGGATAGTTACTGGGCTCGAGAAAACAGTAATCATTACTTACCCACTTGCAGTTTTTCAAGGAAAAACCGTTGCACTTACCCAGTTATTCCATTAATCAAGGTGAAACAGTTTTAATTCAAAATTGAAATCGTTCCCACTTATTTAATTATTTATCAGTGCAACATCAATATTAAAAAAAAATTCAGGTGAAAATGACCATAATAAATCAGATGAGCAAGTACTGATAAAATAAAATCAGAACTTAAGTTAAAACAGAATTTATATGGTCATCAGAATATGAATATATATCAGGATTTATCAATGCATTACAAAATATCTCAGAGACAAGATCTTGAAACAAAAACAAATTTCATTAATATATCAAGAGAATACATTCATGAAATTTAAATTATATTAGAACTTGTACAAGATTTCCCTAAGCTGCTAAACCTAACATCAACAGCCTTTGTCCTAGCTCAAGAAGCAGGGCAAGGCTGATGATGAAGAAAAATAGGAAGAAGAAAATAAATCATTTCTTCTTCCTACTCTCGACAAACAGAATAGCGAGTCGAATGATTCGCTCTTGCTGGCGGAGAGCTTCCAGCCTTTCCTCCTCCAATTGCTCCAGATGGCGATGGTAATCCATATAGAAGAACAGGAGGTGGGTGAGTACCTCCTGTGGAACGGAGTCCCATATCTCATCAGGAATGGCAGTAACGTGCCATTCCTGCTGCCAATCAGCACAGCTCAGCTCCATGTTGAAAGTTTCGTAGTTCAAAAACATATTGTATCTGACCATGGTGTTTTTGATATAAAAAGTATGAAGGTGAGTTTGTGAGAAAAGATTTGATGGGAAGGCTAATGTGAAGTGGTTGCTTATATAGGCAAGAGAATGTCAGGAGACGTAAAGAAATTTAATGCTTACAGGTGGAATTAATTCTACCTCGTCTCCCCAGACTTGGAAAAAGAAAAACATTAATTGGAAAGAGAAAACATGGTTTAATGCGCACAAGAAGCAAGTAAAAGTTGACTATTCAAGTACGAGTACCACTATCCCTAACCATAGTAACTATTAATCTTCCACTTCAACATATTCAGGTTTAAACTGAGACTGTTGTCAAATTTTATCCACAAATAAGTCAAGTAAAGAATCAGACGTGAATATCAGAACTTAGACTTATATCAGAACTTAACAGTCATCAGAACATAATCTCTTAACTCAAAAAATGAATGTCTATCTTAGTAAATCCTCACACAAATTCTGATTTATATTCTTCAGAACATAATCATCAGAACATGCAATCAAAACTTGTCCTCAGAATTTGTGCAATGTGACACAATGACTGTTTATCTAAAACAACATAGATCACCACAGTGATTTTCATCATTCATATGGAGTGGTTAGTGTGTGCATTAAGCTAAATATCAGACAAAGAGTAAAGTCTGATTCACTTCAGTACATCTTAGAAATAAGGCATAACTAAAACTTTGCTAAAGAGCTGTCATTATCCTGAAACCTACTGTTGAATGAGTTCATGCTTGAGTCCACCTCAACTATTGTGTGCTAATTTTGTGCATCTTTTTAAATTCCTTTTACAGTGGCTTCTCAGTATAAGTGAGTCACGACTGCTTATCAGAATTTATGCTATTATCAGAGTATTTCTCCAGTAATCATAAAGTGTAAAAAGTCACCAAGAAAATATTTTATTTGCTTTTCTGATGCATATTACTTAATACCAGCAATGCACTTGGGTCTTCCCTTCCACATTTTTACTCTAGATCTCAAAGGAGTACCTGATTTTTAATCATTGTTTCGTTTTTTTTATAAGTGAGGTTTATCAGCACTTAGTTCATTCAACAGATTTACTAGCATCAGAACTTAACAGATGAGCAACATTATTCTAGTTTGTGACTTAGTAATAAGATAGACAAAGTAAACTCAACTAAGCTCAATTATCAGAATTTGCCTGTGTCAATAGATTTCCACAGAAATAATTACTTCTTATATGGGATCCCTTGTTTATTGAAGACTACTAGGTCAGCATCTAGCACAGTTATCCTCACAGGATTGAATAGTTACCTAAACAGACATATCACTATCAGAGTTTAGAAACATTGATCAGACAACAGTCAGTACTTCAACATATTTTTCATTTAAGCACAAAATACACAAAGAGATTGAATTCTGTAAATACTGATCATAAAGTCTGATGCAACAGAACAAAACTAAGCAGATTTAGAGAAAGAAACTGAAACTATTCCAAGTTCATTTACCAATCTTGTAAAAGTAGCTTCACACAATGGTTTTGTGAAGATATCTGCTAGTTGTTGATCTGTTGGAACAAAGTGCAATTCCACTGTACTTTCATCTACATGTTCCCTGATGAAGTGGTACCTGATGCTGATGTGCTTTGTCATAAAGTGTTGAACTGGATTATGTGTCATAGCAATAGCACTTTGATTATCACAGTAAATAGGGATTTTGAAATATGTTAACCCATAATCCAGTAACTGATTCTTCATCCAAAGAATCTGTGCACAACAACTTCCTGCAGCAATATATTCTGCTTCTGCAGTTGATGTGGAAATTGACTTTTGTTTCTTGCTAAAGCAAGAAACCAATCTGCCTCCAAGAAATTGGCAGCTTCCACTTGTGCTTTTCCTGTCAATTTTGTAACCTGCAAAATCTGCATCTGAGCAACTATTAGTTTAAAATCTGATTCTCTGGGATACCATAATCCCAGATCAGCTGTTCCCTTAAGATATTTAAAAATTCTTTTAACAGTTGTTAAGTGAGGTTCTCTTGGATCTGCTTGAAATCTTGCACAAAGACAGGTAGCATACATGATATCAAGTCTACTAGCAGTTAGATAGAGTAGAGAGCCAATCATACCTCTGTAATCAGTAATATCTATTGATTTACCAGTATCCTTATCCAGTTTTGTTGTAGTGGCCATGGGAGTGGATGCACTTGAACAATCTTGCATTCCAAATTTCTTCAGCAAGTTTCTGGTGTACTCAGTTTGACAAATAAAAGTGCCTTCTTCATTTTGCTTGACTTTAAGGCCCAGAAAATAGCTAAGTTCCCCCATCATACTCATCTGATACCTTGACTGCATCAGTTTGGCAAACTTCTTGCAAAGTCTGTCATTTGTAGACCCAAAAATGATATCATCAACATAAATCTGGACCAAAAGTAAGTCCTTTCCATGGTTGAGGTAGAACAGTGTTTTTTCTATTGTTCCTCTGTTGAATCCACTTTCCAGAAGAAACTGAGCTAAGGTCTCATACCATGCTCTAGGAGCTTGCTTAAGTCCATAAAGTGCTTTATCAAGCCTGTAGATATAATCTGGATGTTTGGAATCTACAAAGCCTGGAGGTTGTTCAACATATACTTCCTCCTCCAATTCTCCATTGAGAAAAGCAATTTTCACATCTATTTGAAAGACAGTAAACTTTTTGTGAGCAGCATAAGCCAAAAATATCCTTATGGCTTCTAACCTAACAACTGGTGCAAATGTTTCATCATAATCAATTCCCTCTTATTGAGAATATCCTTTTGCAACCAACCTTACCTTATTCCTTGTAATTATGCCATCATTGTCAGTTTTGTTTCTGAACACCCACTTTGTACCAACAACAGATCTATTCTTTGGTCTTGGCACTAGGGTCCAGACTTTGTTTCTTTCAAATTCATTTAACTCTTCCTGCATTGCTTGCACCCAATCAACATCTTGAAGAGCTTCTTCCACTTTCTTTGGCTCAGTCTGAGAGAGAAAAGAATTGTAAAGACATTCGTTTGAAGTACCTGTTCTAGTTCTGACACCTGCATCAGGATTTCCAATTATCAAATCAGGTGTATGTGATTTAGTCCACTTCCTTGCAGATGGAAGGTTTTCTCTAGAACTGGATGCTCCCCCATGATCCATGTTGTCTTCATTTTCATTTTCTGATGCTCCCCCTGAAACTATGCTCTCTGAGTTGGATTCTTCAGAATTTAGATTTTCAGAACTATCAGAACTTGGCTTGTCAGAACTTGACGAATCAGAACTTGAAGAGCCAGATGTATGTTCTGATGCTTCTTGAGATGTGGTATGTTCTTGAGTATGCTCCCCCTGCATAGGTGCATCTTCCTTTGGCGTAGTCACCACAGTTTCAATAACATCAGAGTTTAATCCATCAGAGTTTACAGTATCAGGACTTAGACTGTCAGGATTTTCAGTATCAGAACTTGAGTCTTCATTTTCAAATCTCAGCTGATCATGATCAATAAAATCTCTAAGACCAGTAATATTCTTGTCATCAAAAGAGACATTGATAGATTCCATGACCACTCTTGTTCTCAAATTATAGACTCTGAAGGCTTTTGTGGAAAGTGGATATCCAACAAAGATTCCTTCATCAGCTTTTAGATCAAATTTAGATAGCTGTTCAGGATAAGTCTTGTAACAAAACACTTGCATCCAAATACATGAAAGTACTTCAGATTTGGCTTCTTTTTCTTCACCATCTCATATGGTGTTTTTCCTTGTTTGTTAATGAGTGTTGCATTTTGAGTAAAACAAGCAGTCTGCACAGCTTCAGCCCAGAAATAGGTTGGAAGGTTTGCTTCTTCAAGCATTGTACGTGCAGCTTCAATGAGAGTTCTATTCTTCCTTTCGACAACTCCATTTTGCTGTGGAGTTCCAGGATCAGAAAATTCCTGCTTAATTCCATGGTTTTTGCAGAACTCTTCCATTATCAAATTCTTGAACTCAGTGCCATTATCACTCCTTATGGTTTTCACAGAATCTTTGACCAATTTATCCAGATGTTTGACATGATCAATCAAGATAGATGCAGTTTCACTTTTTGTGTGCAAGAAATACACCCATGTGTATCTGGTGAACTCATCCACTATGACCAACGCATATTTCTTCTTTGCAATAGACATGACATTCACTGGACCAAATAGATCAACATGTAGTAGATGATAAGGCTCAAGAATTGATGATTCAGTCTTGCTCTTGAATGAAGATTTTCTTTGTTTGGCCTTCTGACAAGAATCACAAAGGCCATCAGGAGCAAATACTGACTTTGGCAGTCCTCTCACAAGATCTTTCTTGACTAGTTCATTTATATTGTTGAAATTTAAATGAGAGAGTTTCTTGTGCCAATTCCAGCTTTCTTCAATTGATGCTCTACTCATCAGACAGATTGCAGAACCATCAGTACTTGTTGAAAGCTTAGCTTCATAAATGTTACCACACCTGTATCCTTTTAGAACAACTTTGCCTTTAGATTTACTCACAACTTCACAGTGTTCTTCAAAGAAATCAACATGATAACCTCTGTCACAGATTTGACTTATACTCAGCAGATTGTGTTTAAGTCCTGAGACCAAAGCTACTTCTTTAATGATGACATTCCCAAGATTGATATTGCCATATCCCAATGTTTTTCCAATATTGTCATCTCCATAAGAAACACTTGGGCCGGCTTTCTCCACAAAGTCTGATAGCAGGGCTTTATTTCCAGTCATATGTCCTGAACATCCACTGTCCAGAACTAGAATATTTTTCCTGTTGCCCTGCAATCACAAAGACCACTAATGATTAGTTTTAAGGACCCAGACTTGCTTGGATCCTTTGGCCTTATCAAGTTTGTTAACATTTGCAACGGATTTAGCATCAGAGTTTATGTTAACATTTTTCCTATCAGAACTTACACTATCAGACTTTGAATCAGAATTTACACTAGAAGGAACAATGGAAACTTTCTTCAAAGAAGGTTTTAATTGATAATAATCATAGTACAAACTATGATATTCCTTACAAGTATAAATGGAATGCCATAAACTACAATAATGAAAACAAGGATTTTGTGGTTTATATCTAATTGACTGACTCTTAACTCCTGATATTGAAGGTAAGGAGTTTATGTTCTTATTCTTCCTACAAAAAGAAGCCAGATGGTTAGAACTTCCACAGTTATGACATGTTTTCCTAGGAGCATCAAGAACAGGTTTATAATCATTGCTTTTATTCACACCTTCCTTTCCATTCCTATTTTTCCTAGGTGATTTTACCTTGTTTGTATTCTTAACATCTTTCAGCTTATGCTTAAGCTGCTTCTTAGTCATTAAGCCTATGTTTACTTCAGCTATCTTTTCCTGTTTTAGTTTGTCAGAAGTTAATCCCTCTTTAACTTCTGATTTATCATTATCAGACTTTACAGTTACAAACTTAACAGGTTTTAACTTTGGCTTTTTCTTAACAACAGGCTTAATTTCTACAGTTCCTTTATCATTCTTATCCTCTCCATAACCTAAGCCCTCTTTCCAATTTTCACTACTTAGCAAATTTTGAGTTGTTCTGCCAGAGTTAGTCCAAGTCCTGATTATCTCTCTTTCCTTTTCTAACTCAGTTTTTAGAGATTCATTCATTTTTAGCACTTCATCCCTAACATAAAAAGCATCATCTTTATCCTTCTGAGTTTGATGGAACATAACTAACTCTTTTTCTAAGAAATCATTTCTTTTCTTAAAAGCAAGATTTTCAGAAGTTAATCTTTCACATGTTAAATTTTGATCTCTATAACTAACAAACATGGTTTTAAGATATATTCTCAACTCATTAATATCATCAGTATGAAAAGCATAAGTAGTCTGAGGTACCTTTGTTTCAGCAGCTTCAGAACTGCTCTCAGCACTTTCTTTATCAGCATTTGCCATCAACGCATAGTTCTCCTCACTTTCAGAGTCTGAGGTGTCTGTCCAGCTTTTCTTCTTTGTGACCAGAGCCTTGCCTTTGTCACCCTTCACTTTCTTGCAATCAGGAGATATGTGGCCTTTCTCACCACAGTTATAGCATTTGACATTGGTATAATCTCCTCTATCAGACTTTCCTCCTCTCCCCTCAGATCTTCTGAAATTCTTTTTATCAGAACTTGTGCCTTTCCTGGAAAACTTCTTTCCCTTCCTGAACTTCCTGTATGCAATCTTTGTGATCCCTTTCACCATAAGAGCACACAGCTTCATGATCTCCTCATCAGCATCAGTCTCAGGCAAGCTTTCAGAATCTGAGTCATCATCACTTTCAGAACTTGATGACTCAGTATCAGACTTTGTGAAAAGAGCTTTACCCTTGTCTTTTCTTGAGGTAGCTGCCTTGGGGGATTCTTCTTCAGCCTTAAGAGCAACTGTCATTGACTTTCCTCCTTTCCTCTTGCTTCTTTGTTCCATCTCAAGTTCATGAGTCTTGAGCATTCCATAAATTTCATCAAGAGTTGTTTCATCAAGACTGTAGTTGTCTCTTATTGTTGTTGCCTTCAAATCCCAACATTCAGGAAGAGCTAACAGGAATTTAAGGTTTGAATCTTCAAGATCATACTCCTTATTAACCAGTGACAGATCATTCAAGAGTTTGACATATCTATCATATAAATCAGTCAATGATTCATTAGCCTTTGAGTCAAAGTGTTCATACTCATGAGTGAGTATTGTCTTCCTGTTCTTCTTAATTGTATCAGTTCCCTGACACCTTGTTTCCAGAGCATCCCATATCTCCTTAGCAGTCTTGCGGTTAATTACCCTGTTTGACATTACATTATCAATGGCACTATGCAGTAAGTGTCGTACCTTAGCATCCTTAGCAATTGATGCGATATCTTCAGCAGTATAATCACTCTTCTCCTTTGGTACGGTCTTTGCTGCTTCACCTGCAACTGCAACAGCGAGCTTGGTTGGTTTGTGAGGTCCTTCTTTGATTCTATCAAGATATTCTGGATCTGTAGCTTCCAGAAACATGGTCATCCTCACCTTCCATATGGCATATTCAGATGGTCTCAGTATGGGAACTCTGATGGTTTTATACCGACTTTGAATTTGTGTCTTTGGAGGTTCTTCAGTTTTGGTAGGCTTAGTTGGAGTTTCTGTGTCAGACATGATTGTGTTTGGATCTTTAACTGTATGTGCGTTAACAGATAGGCTCTGATACCACTTGTTAGGCCACACACACTGTAGAGGGGGTGAATACAGTGTAAAATACAATCAAATCGAACTTTTAATATTTCAAGTAACGGAAAACAAACTTTATTAAAACAATAAACTCTGTTATAGTATAGAACTGTTACCTCTCAGTGATGAACAAATATCATGAGAGCTACTAGGGTTACAATGAATAATCTCTTCGAATATGATAACACTTCTTGTGTAAACCCTATGTCTGTGTTTATATACTACACAGTTACAAGATAATTGCTAATTGATATGGAATATAATTCTGCTTCCTAAAATATATCAATCAGATATCTTTTCTTCCAAGTATTCCATTCTTCACGGAACTCCTTCTTCATGCATATCTCTTCTTATGTTTATCTCGATCTTCTTTCCTTTAATCAGCTACTATCCTTATCTGAACATACTTCAGCACTTAAGTTATGATATCCATCTTCTGATGATTATCTCCTGATAATATAAGTACTGATATCCTTAAGTCCTGACTTCCAGTAAGTACTGATTTATCCTGTTTAAGTAAGATCTGAAAACTAAACATAAATCATATTAGCCATGACATTATCAAATATATCTAACAAAACTTGATTCCTTTGAATCATCTCGTTTATTATTGTTTAACCTCAGTTATTGATAATATGACTTGCTGAGCTAGTTAGCTCACTCTTGCGAATCTTTTTATGTATTCTACAGTTAAGAAGGATACGGTTGATAACGAGGTTTCCCAGTTCAATGTTCGAGCTAGGATTCCAGATTATGATTGATCGAGCTAGCAAAAGCTTATGGAAGTAGTGAGATAGCAAGGTTGTAAGAATAATTTTATATCAGTTGTAAATTAAATTAGTTGGGATATGGTTCGTTGTAATAAAAGTTAAGGTTGTGGCTTATTTTCATACTTTAACCTGTTGCGATCCGTGGTTATGTAAAGCAGGGTCATTACAAATAATATTTTATATACATGTTTATATATTGATTATGTGTTGTGGACCCCAAACTTCTGAATTGGGTTTGGAGGGCGTCACAGGTTGGTATCAGAGCTACAGGTTATAAGTCACTGAAACAAGCCTAGATTGTCGGGATTGGGTAGAAGGTTAGGATTAGGAATAGGAAATAGAAAAATAAGTCATCGTGAGGATTGAGTGTGACTGTATAGTAGGTCTCTGGCACGGTTCGTATTGCGATTCGGGATTCTTGACTAGCGACGTGATATCCAGGCAACGGCAATGGCAGATCCTGATTTCCCTGCATCAACTGATCGTTTGGAGCCTTCCGTTTAAGGATCGTCATCTTCTCTCAGATTCGATTTGCGCCTTGTTCTCCATCAGTATTAGCGGTATTACCTTCTGTTATGACAATTGCGCCTTTCCAAGTTATTCAACGCTATTCTATCATTTCTCAATATGAGACTACCTATTCAAAGAACCTTCATTTGCTTACTTGTTCTTTTGAACATTCAACTATATTCTATATCCTCAGTTTAAAAACCTTTCCAACGAAACAACAACATTTGCGAGAAGGGACACGATAGCTGTAGTAAATGGTGAATATTGAGATACAAATTAAGGTGAGAAAGGAGTTTAGAAAGAAGATTCAAGTGTTCTGGAGGATGGCTGTTATTAGGTTACAAGAAGCTATTAATAATTAGGCCACTCATGACTAGCTTGTGAAATGGAGTAGATAAGTGTTGAGGAGAGAGAGTTAGAGGAGATTAGGGATATGAAGATTTCTTGAAATTAATGGTGTTGTAATAATGTGATATATATTTTAACAAGATGATATGACATTAGCTGATTTGTTGACTATTGGATAGTCTGTTCCCCTTAATAATTGCAAAGTGGTTAACGGGAGTACTACCAGTATGGGAGCCTTAATGTGAAGTTATGAATAAGATAACGTGCAACGACAGCGGAAGTTTTCATTGATTACGGAAAGAAATAGACCCCAATGAAGGAGAGGAGATAAATGGAAGTAAATGGACCTTTGAGTGACCGTTCTTTAACTTGGTATTTGGTCATAAGAAGGACAACAACCAACTCATATAATGAGGACAACCAGAGGTATGATTTTTAAAATTTTCAAATTTTAACAAGCTTTCGAAAAAGATTTTTCCTCACAAAATTTCTAAAAGTCTTTTTTTGAATAAAATAAGTTTTAAACCTTGGTTGTCAAGTTACTATTTGAGTTTCTTGTTTGTTAAAAGACCCGGATTATCTGGAAGGATGTTGTTTCAGACTCAGCATTGTTAATTTGGAGAACGAGGTAACCTGCGATTGCGAAGAAATGGGTGCAAGTATTGTCTGATAGGATTAACAACAGAACCAGCGTATGGAGTACCTATTTATCCAATTACTGGGATTATCAGAGTTCAAAGAATTCATGGATTTAACGGAAGCCTGAGCACAACCGAAGAAGATTGGGAAGATTTCAAGATTTTTCTAAAAGAAGAACATTATTAATAAAAAGATCATTATGATGAATGATTCATGGTTATTCCAAATTAAAAAGAGGAAACTCAAGGTTATCTGATAAGAACGCCATTATGATCGAATTGTTAAAGTATTATACGTGTAGGTGCGACGTTACAGACGCGAGACTTAACAAGTAAGAATCTACTATAATGCTTAGTTGTGAAGGCATTTTAGCATACTTCTAAAGTTGTTATGTGACACAATTGGGAAATGATCGAGCAAGCTCGAAAGATGAATACAAGTGAAATGTGGATGGTGACCAATGGTATCATTCTTGTCCTCAACATTACAGCGTATATTCCTTTTTAATTCCTAAAAGTGTATGAACTCCTTTTCTTAATAAATTCTTTCTGATCATATCAAAATGAAAGATTTTGCATTCCTTTCAAATTTAATTGTGTTAGTGTATACTGAAAATATTTATTTGAAGTATGTACATTTATTTCTGGCCAGTTTATTTGAGAATCATTTGAATGTTTACATGTTGTCTAATATTATATATTGTGAACAATCTAGTATCAAATGGGATACAAAATATTAGATTGTTAAATACGGTTATATAATATAATAAGGTTCACAGCACAGGTGGTGTTGGACAATCCACTGGTATGGCTGTAATATTATTTAGATTATTTTATATTGACTAATAAATAATACTAGTATACTTTGTGTATATTGAACAGGATCAAATTTAGAATTGTTCTCTTAATACTGATTAAGAAGGAGAACTAAGATTCTATGTTATTATTAATGCTTAGGTTCTTAATCCGGAAATAGTAATTGACACGTGTATATTATTTACATGCTTTGATTTATATATGAAATAATTCTTTTGAATTATATCATTATATTTTGGGTGATGGAATTATATACATGGTGGATATTATTTATTGAAGGAATCCATGTTCTGATAATATTCGGGTTAATGATGTCCCCTTGAAAGCTCAAAAAGATTTAATTATGTGAAACCCTGCAGGTGGAATTTATTCTGGCATAATTAAATAAAGGTTGTGTGGATGATCAAGGATAAAAGATATTAATTAAATAAATTATCATTAATTTATTTAATTAATGGACATATGATATTTTAAACATGGGGAATTTAATAAGCAAATAATATTGGAACCGAATTAATTAAATTACGGTATTAGGAAAGGTAGTGCAAATATTAATTCTTTAGTGGATTGAATTAATATTTAATTACATTGGGCTAGGCTCAAGATGTAATTAGAAGGCCCAACCTAATTATCCATGGTCCCTATTGTAGCCTATATATATTCTTATTCTCTTCTTGCTTGGAATTGTGTGAAAACATATTGTAGCCACCAAGGAGCAAGAAGAGAGGATAACTTGAGAAGACGGAGGCCACACTTCGCTCAAGGGAATTTGGGAATACAATAGAAGAGCGTGGAATCAACCATTAACAAGGTAATCCTCTTTTCGTAATCTTTATCGTAAAACGTAGTAACACCCTAAGTCCGTGGTTCCCAACAATTGGTATCAAGAGCCTTGTAATGGGTTCTACGTTTTATGATATAATGTCCATGTCGTAATTATATATGCGTGTATATAGTGTTTTGCTTGTATTGGTTTTGATGCAGGTTATTAATCCACTATTATGGCCATGTATATTTTAATTATGTGTTTGGATCCCACGTGGTTTAATCGTGGTTAATTTTTGTTTTGGTTTCCACGTGGTTTAATCATGGTTGTAATTTACACGAGGATTGATCGTGTTAGAATAGATTTTACAAAATTAGTTTTGTATTAGATCTATTTTTTTTGTAATTGTTCCGGGTATTTTGTAATAGTTATGTGCGATCGGAAATCAATTTCGGTAGTTTTTTGTTCCGCTGTGCGACTACAAGGGGCTGCTGTTGATGTTTGGATTGAACAAAATTAAAACAAAACTCACAGAAAAGCAACAGGCGCGCGCGCTGCGGCCGCTACGGCAGCTGGGACTGCTGGGGCTGTTGGGGCTGCTGCGGCAGCTGGGACTGTTGGGGCTACTGGGGCTGCTGGGGCTGCTACGGCAGCTGGGACTGCTGGGGGCGTCGGGGCGCGCTTGAGGCAGATTTTTTTTTGAGAGCTGGATTTTTTTTCAAGGGCCATAATAGTGGAAAATTTATTTTAATTTTTTCCATTAAATTTTAATTATTGCTTTAATTTATTGATTATGTGTGTCGTTAATTATGTGTGTAATTCTTTTAAAATTGCATGTTTAACTTAATTAGGATGACATGGACATAAAATTTATTTATTGCTTTAATTAAATGTTATATGTTGCTAAAATTATGTGTGTATTTTGAATGCATGATTAGACATAATTATAACAACATAGGGCTCCATTTAATTTTAAAATTC
Source organism: Apium graveolens (assembly GCF_009905375.1). NCBI lineage: Eukaryota > Viridiplantae > Streptophyta > Magnoliopsida > Apiales > Apiaceae > Apium > Apium graveolens. The sequence goes on from NC_133649.1 coordinate 77,464,482, forward strand.
CTCAATTTTAATAAAAAAAATTCTAAGTGGGAGAGGGAATTAATATGAAATTAAATCACATGGTCTCCATTATTGGTTGTAGGTAATTTAACATAAAGACGAATATAAATTATATATACGTCACCCATCGTGGCATGTAATTTGTGGTGTCTAGAATATTATAGAAATTACTAGAACAAACTTCTTAAATTAATAAATTTTGAAAGGAATAAATACGGATTTTCTTTATTTCTGATTTGGGCGATTTTGTCAAAAACGGGTTCATCGAACTTGTAAGGCTGTGGGTTTTAAGCGAGACCGATGTGACTCCTCCACTACCTGGAAATCAAACCATTGATGAATATTGAATTGAAGTATTCTATTCAAGGAAAAATTATGAATATTGGAAGGTATACACGCCACCCATCGTGGCGTACCAAGTTCCATAGATTTCGAATAATTTAAGATTTGATGATGGTATACACTTAGCTATGAAAAATAATATAGTCCACCCCAACGTGGCATATTGTTTAGCAATAGGACCGAAGTAACATTTAAACAAAATTAGGTGGTATACATGTCACACATCGTGGCGTACCAGAAGCTTATGGTGTTTAGATGTTAGTGCATTAAATTTTAATAATTTAGATCTTAATAATTAATGCACCCTTATTTATGTGATGTTTTTATGCATGATTCTCAGGATAAAATGGGCTTTAATCCACTATTCACCATACTTAAGGATAACAAACTTACCGGACCTAACTATGTTGAATGGAAACGAAATTTGGACATTGTGTTGACTGCTGAGGAGTACAAGTTTTGCACTTATGAACCCAAGCCTGAACAGCCTGTTGCTGATGCTCCTGAAGATGAGAAAGAGTATTATAAACGGTGGATTAAGGCTGATGAGATATCGCAATGTTACATTCTGGCAGCAATGTCGGGTGTTTTGCAGCATCAGCATCAGTCTATGGCCACTGCTTCGGATATGCTCTTTAATCTCAAGGAACTTTTTGGAGATCAGAATAGGGCTGCTAGGCAAGTAGCCATGAAGGCTTTAATGAACACTCAGATGGCTGAAGGCACACCTGTAAGGGATCATGTTCTCAAGATGATGTCGCATCTGAATGAGATAGAGATCCTTGGTGCTGAACTTGACGGGGAAACCCAGATTGACATTATCCTTATGAGCTTGTCCAAGAGTTTTGAGCAGTTCCGCTTGAATTACAACATGAACAAGAGGCAGTATAGCCTCACGGAACTGCTGACAGAACTTCAGGTAGCTGAAGGATTATTTCGGCAGAGTGTTCAAGTGAATGTGGCTGAGAAAGGTTCTTCATCTAAGCCGAAAGGTATTAAGAAGAAGAAAAGGCTCAGACACAGAAAGCTGTGAAGGCAGTGGGAGTTCAGGGTCGTGTGAAAAAGCCTAAGGGAAAGTGCTTCAGATGTAAACAGTCAGGTCACTGGAAACAGGATTGTCCTCTTCCTAAGAAGACAAACAATACTGGTATGTCTCTTTCTCTAGTTACAGAAACATTTATAGCGGCTATATCTACGAGCACTTGGTGTGTAGATACAGGAGCCACTGATCATGTTTGTAATTCTATGCAGGGGTTCCAACTATCCAGAATGCTTAGAAATGGTGAGATATACGTGTTCATGGGAGATGCTACGAAAGTAGCAGTAGTTGCAGTAGGAGTTATTCATTTTCTTTTGGTTCTGATAGGATTTTGGTTTTGAACAATTGTCTTTATGTACCTTCTTTTAGAAGGAATTTAATTTCGGTTTCTAAACTTGCTTTGGATGGTTATAATATTTGTTTGGATCATAATGTTTCTATTATGATGAATAAACAAATTATATGTTCTGGTACATTGCAAGACAATTTGTATATAACTAATCCTAGTCAACCTGCACTGTAACTGCAATTTAGGGAATTGAACAACACATCTTCTAACTCTGCTAAAAGAAAAGGAACCTTCTAGTTTGAACCAAACATATCTTTGGCACTTGAGATTAGGTCATATTAACTTGAGGAGGATTCAAAGACTGGTAGTAGACGGGCCTTTAAGCTCATTGGCAGTGGAGCCATTTCCAGTTTGTGAATCCTGCTTGGAAGGTAAAATGACTAATAGGCCTTTCAAGGCAAAAGGGAATAGAGCCAAACAACTGTTAGAATTGGTTCACTCTGATTTATGTGGACCCATGAATATCCAAGCAAGAGGTGGTTATGAATATTTCGTCACTTTCATTGATGATTATTCTAGATATGGGTACGTTTATTTGTTGCAGCCGTAAGTCTGAGTGCTTTGATAAGTTCAAAGAGTACAAAGCTAAAACGGAGAAGCGACTTAATAAAAGTATCAAGTCACTACGATCAGATCGTGGTGGCGAATACTTGCTTGGAGAATTTAGGGAATATTTATCAGAAAATGGGATAGAATCCCAGTTAACTGCACCAGGCACACCCCAGCAGAACATTGTAGCAGAGAGAAGGAACCAGACTCTTTTAGAGAGTGTTAGATCGATGATGAGTTATTCGGATTTACCCAAGTCGTTTTGGGGACATGCCTTAGAGACAACAGCTTATCTTCTGAACTTAGTACCTTCTAAGTCGGTTCCTAAAACCCCCTTAGAATTGTGGACCGGGGATAAACCGAGTCTAAGACATATTCGAATATGGGGTTGTCCAGCACATGTGCTGAACAAGAACGCGACTAAGTTAGAATCTCGTACAGAAGTAAGGTTGTTTGTAGGCTACCCCATGGGAATGAAAGGATATTTATTTTATAGTCCGAAGAATCGGGATGTCATTGTTAGCACCAATGCAAGATTCTTAGAGGAGGAATATATAATGAATCACAAACCCATGAGTAGTGTCGTTTTAGAGGAACTAGTGGGAGGGACAAATAATACCCATGAAGCTGTAGTACAAGTAGAACAACCACAACATAATATACAACCTGTCACTAATACCGCACCAATGCCTCGTCGTAGTGGGAGGGTTGTTCAACAGCCTGATAGATTCATGTTTTTGGGTGAGTCTTTAGACTTGGTCTCTAATGAACATGATGATGATCCCCGTACATACGAAGAGGCAGCACAAGACAAAGATGCAGATCTTTGGCAAAAGGCGATGAAATCTGAGATAGAATCAATGTATTCTAATCAAGTCTGGGAGCTCGTGGAACCACCCAAAGGTATAAAACCTATTGGATGTAAGTGGATCTACAAGAAAAAGAGGGGATTAGATAAAAAGGTGAAAGCCTGGAAAACAAGACTTGTTGCGAAAGGGTATACTCAGAAAGAAGGTATCGATTATGAGGAAACCTTTTCACTGGTAGTCATGCTTAAGTCAATCCGTATTCTTTTATCTATAGCAGCTCATCTCGATTATGAGATTTGGCAAATGGATGTCAAGACAGCTTTTCTTAATGGAAGTCTTGAAGAAACCATCTATATGCAGCAACCAAAAGGATTCATTAAGGAAGGCCAAGAGCATCTGGTATGTAAGCTTAAGAGGTCTATTTATGGACTTAAACAAGCTTCTAGAGACTGGAATATTCGTTTTGATCAGGCAGTCCAGTCATATGGATTTGATCAAAGTCCAAGCGAATCGTGCGTGTATAAGAGAAGTGAAGGTAATGCAGTGGTTTTTCTAGTACTATATGTAGATGATATTTTACTCATTGGAAACAATGTTGAGATGTTGTCATCAGTAAAGGCATGGTTGTTCAAACAATTTGACATGAAGGACTTAGGTGAAGCGGCATACATCCTTGGGATCAAAGTTATAAGGGATCGCAAGAAAAGGATGTTGGCTTTATCTCAAGAGCCCTACATTGATGAAGTATTAGCTCGTTTTAACATGCAGAACTCCAAGAAAGGTTTTCTACCTTTTAAGCATGGAGTTGCTCTATCTAAGAAGCAGTGTCCTTCGACACCTAAGGATATAGAGAGCATGAAAGCACTTCCTTATGCTTTAGCATGTGGAAGCTTAATGTATGCTATGTTATGTACGAGGCCTGACATCTGCTTTGCTGTAGGCATGGTTAGTAGATATCAGTCGAACCCAGGTCAGGAACATTGGAGTGCAGTAAAAACTATACTCAAGTACCTGTGAAGGACTAAGGAGTATATGTTAATTTACAAGGCCTCAGATCTATTTACTTTGGGATATACTGATTCAGATTTCCAATCAAATAGTGGATTAAATAAACACTGATGTACACATAGAATATTTGAGTATAAGTGGGAGATTGTTAGTGTATACTGAAAATATTTATTTGAAGTATATACATTTATTTCTGGCCAGTTTATTTAAGAATCATTTGAATGTTTACATGTTGACTAATATTATATATTGTGAATAATCTAGTATCAAATGGGATACAGAATATTAGATTGTTAAATACGGTTATATAATATAATAAGGTTCACAGCACAGGTGGTGTTGGACAATCCACTGGTATGGCTGTAGTATTATTTAGATTAGTTTATATTGACTAATAAATAATACTAGTATACTTTGTGTATATTGAACATGATCAAATTTAGAATTGTTCCCTTAATACTGATTAAGAAGGAGAACTAAGATTCTATGTTATTATTAATGCTTAGGTTCTTAATCCGGAAATAGTAATTCACACGTGTATATTATTTACATGCTTTGATTTATATATGAAATAATTCTTTTGAATTATATCATTATATTTTGGGTGATAGAATTATATACATGGTGGATATTATTTATTGAAGGAATCCATGTCCTGATAATATTCGGGTTAATGATGTCCCCTTGAAAGCTCAAAAAGATTTAATTATGTGAAAACCCTGCAGGTGGAATTTATTCTGGCATAATTATATAGGGTTGAGTGGATGATCAAGGATAAAAGATATTAATTAAATAAATTATCAATAATTTATTTAATTAATGGACATATGATATTTTAAACATGGGGAATTTAATAAGCAAATAATATTGGAACCGAATTAATTAAATTACGGTATTAGGAAAGGTAGTGCAAATATTAATTCTTTAGTGGATTGAATTAATATTTAATTACATTGGGCTAGGCTCAATTATCCATGGTCCCTATTGTAGCCTATATATATTCTTATTCTCTTCTTGCTTGGAATTGGGTGAAAACATATTGTAGCCACCAAGGAGCAAGAAGAGAGGATAACTTGAGAAGACGGAGGCCACACTTCGCTCAAGGGAATTTGGGAATACAATAGAAGAGCGTGGAATCAACCATTAACAGGATAATCCTCTTTTCGTAATCTTTATCGTAAAACGTAGTAACACCCTAAGTCCGTGGTTCCCAACACCCCTCCCTTTTCCTTTAGGAAATCCTATCATATCTCGAGAACTCGAACCACATCGAAGTTCCCCCAAACGTTTTGCTTGTTGATAGGCATAGCTTTACTTCATATATATATGTACTTCCGAAAGTTTTCGGAGGAAATACTAAGGATGTGAGTTGACCGTTGGCAATAGATAATTAAATAAGGGGGGAGTTTCTCTTTGAAACTATATTCAAAATATTCCATATAAGTCGAGATAATATTCTTCGACGATCTGAAATTATTCGAATGATTTTTCGAAAATCAGAAAGTATTTTTAAATCAGGTTTATGATTTTTAAATCATAAATAAACCCTTTAATAAATAATAATTAATTAGATGATAATCGATAAATAATTAAACCTCAAAGGAGTTTACTTTTAAATGAATATTTAAATAATATTCCTCAACTAATTTATGTTTAAGTAATTTAATAATCTTTAATATTTAATCGGGTTTGAAATAAATAATCATTGGAAAATACTTCTCCTATAATAAATGACCAATGAAATAATATCCATTATTCGAGTAATTAAATCTAGTTGTGGGAATATGATCTTTGGAAATCGTTCCAATAAAAGTTTGAGGTATTTAATGTTTCGCAAGTGGACATCGAGTCCTTTGGAATAAAATAAGTGCAGACTTTTGATCGTCCAAAATATCACCGAGATGATTCCCGGGTTTTTACTTTAATATACATACCGACCGACTTTTGGTCTATAATATACATGTCACGCTACCCTCTAGCGTTAACATTTCTGAAATATAACAACTCCTGAATACTTCCGGGTTTTTATAAACTTACACCGACCAGTCCTCGATCTAAATATATCGTTTCAAATCTGGTACTTTTATTATACCAAAATCATCATATCTTATGATTCAGTTCATAACAATTTATAAATATCCGTAAAACATTTATCATCCATATATTGCAGTATTTAAAAGCAATCACAACACAACAGTTTTAAAAATGTAGGGTTTGAAAACTTGCCTGGAGTCCAAGACACGTTTCCCCGACTTCCTCTCGTTCCGGGTTTTCTAATCAACAAACATCATAATCTTAATCAGTATTTCTACTCTCATCACCAACTTATATTTCTAATAAGTTCAATACTTCATAACTTTCATCATTCCACCGACTCGAAATAAGTATCGCTCCTTGGTCGAAACGGACGGTCAAAGTGGTCTTCTAGATTTGACTTTACCGAATATTACTATTACGCGACTCGCAGTCTATCATTTTAATAAATTGTAATATTAATATTTTAAGACGAAACTACCTCGAGGAGCTTCTTGAGTGCTTGTAATATTTATCCTAAAAGTTTGATTTTGATAAAATGAATTCAATTAGGTGAAAAGCATTTCAAAAGTTCGGTCAACTACGGAGTTTTACTATTCAAACCACTTTCACTAAAATGTTGATATCTCTCAAACCGTTAACTGAATTGACGCGCCGTTTTCACGTGCGCAATCCAGATAAAATTTAGAAAATATTATTTCAAAATGGATTTCTGGTAACAGGTATGAAAATCCCGAAGTGGAAGTTTCCTAACAGGGGGTTGTATTTGACATTTGTACTTCATGCGACCTCGGTTCCGACATTTTTATAAAATTGAAAAATCAACATTTTTACTTGAAATTTTTATGGAAGCTAATAAACTTTATTTATTACTTCTGTAAAAATTTCATGATTTTTAAATATTTCTAAGTCGACCATTTGTATTTACAAAGTTCGTAATTTGTATCAGTTTTGTCGCGTAAATCCCTTTTACTAAAACGATCATAACTTTTGATCCGTAAATCGGAATCAAGCGATTCAAGCGCATAAACGATCCTCATAACATTTCATATCATAATAAAGTCTCACTTTTCAGGAAACTACAGTTTATGCATTCGGGAACTTCTGAAGAAACTTAAGTTAAGTTTTGTTCGTATTAACGAGGTTACGATTACGATCAAAGTTTCGTTTATGCCTTAAATTTTTATACTACAACCAACAATAAACATATCATCATCACCACACTAAATCCTCTCGATAACATCATGTTCTTGAGGCGAAAACAATCAACCTTAAATCTACTTAGCTAAACATCAAGATTACAACAATACTTCCACCAACACTAGGTTTACAACTATGTTCTAAAAGAATCTTGAATTTAAATCTTAAATAAGGTTGGGTCGAAGATTTATACCTTTCTTGAGAGCTTGATATGTGTTCTTGATGATGGTGAAGTCTTGGGAGTGCTTAGTATGGTCTTTCGAACCTAAAACAACCATTAAAATCAAGAAACCAAAGAAGAGTTACTATTCATACTATTCATTATCAACTTTCTTGATTTTATTTCACCCATCAAACCTTGATAAAAAGAGCTCAAAGATTTATCTTACCTTAGTTTGGTTGGTAGGAAGCTTGAGAATTAATGGGAAGATTTATCCATGGCTAGAGCTTGAAGGTTTTAATTTGATTTCTTTGTTTTAGATGAAATAGCCGAATGAAGAAGGTTGGGAGAGAAAGAGAGTTTTTGTGATGCTTCCTTGGTTGCTTTTTGGAAATGAGGCTTGTGATATCTTTTATTTGATTGTTATTCTCTAGTTCAGATCCTAGGATTTTATTCTTGATGCCTAATCCTTGGACAATACTAGCTAGCCTTTGTAGTTTACAAGCGAAGCTAATTAGCTTAGCTCCTTTAGCTTACTATTTGCTAGCCCTTGGAGGATCATCCTATACCTTAGCTCACTATTTGATAAAGTAACCATGGTTACTTTTCTACCATGGTTAGTTAGTGCGTCACGTTTATTTAATTGTTTACACGTTCGCTCGGTTGCTTAAACGTTTTCGTAATACTTTCTCGTAAATGGTTCGCGACGTAAATCCTTTCATATTTATTCCTTGTGTTTTGAATTATCATGCTTGAATATAAATCCGTGGCATTTTAAATTCATAATTATATTGTGATCCTCGTAATCCTCGATGATTCATAAATCTGGTCATTTCAAAGTTCGTTTTCTTCGAAAACTAATAGCGTTTACATACACTCATTTGGTACGTATAATCATAATATCAACTCGGAATCTTAAATTAAAAACTCGTATATGGTGTGGTCGCAAAAGTTTTTGTTAAACCGCAAGGTTACTATTCATAAGGTCTTTTACCGATGTCATAAATTTGGGTTTTTATAGTCTTCCCCCCTTAAAAGGATTCCGTCCCGGAATCAGTCTAGAAACAGGGAGGGATATGCTTCTCATATGACAACCTCGAGTTCTCACATTGACTTCGTAGTATTGAATCTCTTCATAAAATTTCCAGTCATCCGTCATATATATTTCAGAGTACTTGTTATTGTAGATCTATGATCTCTACACTTTGTTCCACATACGCTAAGTCTGGATGCAAGTTTATTAGCTCATTTCCAATCGTATGTCCAGCTTTGACGGTTAAATTTCCTAACCATGATTCGTGGTACTCGTTATAAACTTGGCGACCGTTCGACGATGGTGCTAATTTATAAGTCAACTTTCTTAGTCCTTTAATTCCCCAACCGGTCCAATAAACCTTGGGTTCAACATTTTTTTTTGCCTTTCGAATCTCATCACTCCCTCCCGAGAGGCATTTTCAACAATACTTGACCTGTTACTTTGTACTTTCTGTGTTTATAGCACTGGTTCGCATATCTCTATTGTTCATCTTGGACCGCCACTAGTCCGGTTCTGATAAGTTCTAGGAATTCCTTTTGTCTGTTGACTCAACTATGGTCCAGTATCCTCCGCTTACCAATTTCTTCCCAACCTAAGAGAGAACGATTCTTTCTTCCGTACAAAGGTTGGTAGCCATTCCAATGCCCATATGATAACTCGTTATTGTCGGTAATTCGATTAACGTCAGCTGGTCACTTCATTTCCCATAAAATTAATAATATGGACGATTAGCGCATCCTTAAGTGTTTGGAATCATCCTTCAACTTATTCGTTTCCCCCTACATCGCTCCTACTAGTGCTAGAGTTTCATTCCTTAACGTTTTCTCATTTTGGCGTATCATCTCTGTCGATTAATTCATATAAGAAATTCTCGTCACATTTCTACACGCTCGTCTCATGTTACACGCTTAGCGTCAGATTTAACATTTCTTCCTATAGTAACGTAAGGCACGTCATCGTCCTGTTGCCATCTTGAAGGAAGCACCATTTCATACGCAATTGATTCACATATTTTAGGATCGTGGAACGTTCAACTTTCGTCATCGATCGGACTTCTTTAATCATTCCCCGTATAATATCTATAGTACTACAATACCTTCTGGGTCGTACTTGGTATTCTCGCTAGCGCCTTAGACGTATTCACGTTTATTGGTACCTGCTATCAGTGGCCTTTATAGGGCGTGTACGATCTTCTTTGCCTTCTATCAGCTTTGATAATGACATCCGTCATTCTTTCACGTTGTTTTTCGTAAGGGATATCGGAAACTATTTTTCATATGCTCGTGTGGTAAGTACATTTATACAAATTTTCTGTCAACGATAGGCGATTCCCCTAACCATTCCAACTAAAAGGTAAGCCGCTATACGTATCTTCAATGGCTCGGATAGTCCTCTCATTCTACTTGTCGATTTGATAACTCTAAGTCGTGCCTCTGTCCGTTTTTTTTTTGCAAAATATCTTGGGAAATAATCCAGTTGTGAAATTAATTCTTGGGTCCTTACGTGGCACAATATCACGGGGTCTCTCTATCACCAATTATCTCTTCCATGTTCATAGAAAGTTTAAAGAGCGTAATTCTATCATTTGCATAATAAAATAAGCGGTCTTATTGAACCTATTACTCAAAATCCTAAAATAGCACGACGACTTACTTGGTTCTTGATAATCTTCCTCCAGAATTTATTATAATAAACTCTTACTCCCATATGGGTCATTTACAAGTCGCAATCGCCAAAATTTTAATCTTCGCCTTTCTGTTTTCATTTTCAACCATGTCGACTACTTACTTACCTACTCAATGACATCCCTTTTTATATCTGGTCATGACTAGTATCCTCTTAAGTTTCTAGTTGTATTTAATCCTTCCCGTCACGTTATTAAGGTTCTTTTCACATTGCCTTACTTTAAATTCATTCGTGCGATCCTCCTCATTAGTTATTCTGAAGTTTATTATTCTCGGTCTATCTTTTCCCTACTTAAGGTGTCGGCCACCACATTGGCCTTTCCTTGATGATAATAGATTTCTCAATCATAGCCCTTGATCAATTTGACTATAGCATCTATCTCGTTTTCAGTGTAAAAAAAATCGAAATGTCCTCATAAGTTAAACTTTTTATCCCTTTCAGTGCGAACCTTATCACGATTATTCTAGATTATTATTAGAACACCTTATGTAACGGTCATTAAGCCGCATAGACATATCATGATACTTCATACAAAATCCTCTTCTTATCGTCGAGTATTGCTAACATGGGCTTGTTATTAATCTTACCTTCACTTACTGAAAATCTTATACATCAATTTCATACATGTTTGGTCTTTCCCGAATTCATTAGTATCTATCGATAATATTCCATAGAGGCGTATCTCACTAATCACGTTGGTATCTCTATTATCTTAGCACTGAGTCTTCAATCTCATAATACAACAATTGGTTCTCAACTATACCTCTCTTTGTTCAGAAGGCAATCAGCCTTGGAAAAATGATTTTCACGATATCGATGCAATTTAGATAATCTTAACAAGATTTCAAAATCTATTATCTGAAGAAATAATAAGCTCTAAATAAAAGAGTCGCAACACTCAAAAGATTTATAACATGGAAGGAAGATTACAACAAGGAATATCCTTCCATGTCCTTAGAATTTTATCTTAAGATATTATAGAGAATATCCCTTGAAAGCAATGATTGCTGAATAATAACATCATACAAATTATACTTGTAAGATTTCCCCATTGAAAGAATACTTTTCTTTTTGAATAATAAAAGAATATTGAATAACATCCTCAAACAAAGGTTAACCATTGAGGTTTCGAAGAGATGCTATTTTGAAAGAAGGAATTTAATTCAATGATTAACAAATAAAGAAGTATATTGCTCTTCAATCACTTTATCATTTTAATTTGATATTCGTTATATAAAGGAAAGAATAGAACATTTCATGAACAAAATATTTCATAAAACCGAACATAAATTCTCGTTTGAGTGGGCGACCTAGTTAGGTCTCAATTAAATCATTCTTTGAAAATTTCATCAACAATTAAATTTTGCATATATAATGCACTATGGAATAATACAAATTTAATTGAAAGTGGAACTAGCAAAATAATAACTAGTCCATATCAAGCAATATTATCAACCGGCTAGGAAAATGGTTAGCACAATTGGTTTGGCCCATAGCAACTAGCTGGAACGATTAGCTAGACTTTTATCATATTAATTAAAATTTCGACTAGTTAGGACATTAACTAGTCATTCATGAGAACATATACAACTAAGCACATTTCAGTTTGTTCAAAAAAGAAAATATCAATATTGTAACCGCTAAAGAATTTGTGGCTACCTATATGACGATTTTGAAATAAAAAGTTTTTAAATTTTGGCTGAGAAAGACAATTATAACTCTGAATCGAGTGGTCTTGGCATTGGAACAATCGATAGCCACTTATCAAATATTTCTTTCCAATTAAAGGGTACACTCATAGGTGCCCTAGTTCACATGCTTTATCAGATCTTTAAATAGAATTGAATTCGGAATACCAATGTCAAATTGATACCCTTACTATGAATTCAAAGTTCAATATAAAATTTCATCCCGATTAGAAGAAAAGGATTTCCGATGAATATATGGATATTAGATCATCCATGTTTTTAACAATTTGTTAGATATTTACAATCTCGGCTAAGAAGAGTAATTATGAAAGAAGAACCAAATGAAGATACTCATTATGAATATTCATCATAAATTGAGGGAAAATTTATATATAAAAAATCTCTTGGATAATTGAAATGAAGTATAAATATCTCTGCATTGAACAAGAAGATCATAATGCATGAATGAAAGTTCATGGATTAACTAAAAGAATTGAACAAATCCTGATGCGGAGAAAGACTATTCAAGATGGTCACATCAGAAGTTCAAAGTACGGAATGAAAAGGATTGCCTGATATGACTTATCAAGGCAATACGAATGATCACCAATTTGGAGGGAGTAACGTGACAGTGAGTAGGTGCCAAAATATTTTACTGATTATCGTAACTCTCGTCATTATCCATCTGAGGATGATCCCACCTCTTTTCCTTCGTAATTCCATGTTTCACATGGTTTCTCTTTCAACATCATTATAAAATCGCATTACTAACTTGACTTTCGCACGTATATCTGTCATTCAAGTGTTTTACCTCGAATACCTTACTCGGAAATATTCCAAAAGCATCTGTAGGGGCCGATAGGGGCCTGCTACACGCATTCGTTACTAATTACAAGTGGCCAGTTCCCCCTGGGAACAGATCAAAGAGATCTCTTAGGGATCTCAATGCAGTCCATAAGTTCGGTGGCATATGTGTGTAAGTGAACATAAATTACCGAATATATTAGAGGTCTACATAGTATCTGACATCATTTCTACCGAAGAATTCCAGTCTAAACTCACTGGTCTATCTTTTTTTTAAAAGGTTCTAAGATCGAACCATTGCTCATTGTAACCTTACGCCATTCAATTGTACACATGCCATCAATTCTCGATGCTCTCGATCTCTCAGCTAAACCATCATAACCTTACAAATTAAGCGCACTAATAATATCACGTAGTGTACTCATCTTACGATAACATTTTTATATTACATTCAAATATTCCTTAATAGAACTAAAATCCTTAAGGGTATATTGGACACTATCTCTGGTGAATTCGTGATTAATACGACATTCACATCCTCATTGGTAAAACAACACCTTCAACTAGTTTGGGTCAATAACCTCAACTGCATATTAATAATTAGACTTTATGGTTCTCACATATGATGCCCCTTCATGGGCAACCTATAAAGAACTACAAGTAACAAGGCTCGTGTTATCAAAATTTAAATAGGGTGTTGGTAATATCGTCTTTACCCCAAATGCCCCGGAGACTCAGCTCCGAGTTCTACATCCACATCCTTGCCAAATCATATATTTTTCTCCTCATTCTGATAATCTCTAATGGTTCTATTTGTCACACTTTAATGCCTCAAATATACATTTAATCTAACCTACACATTGAGGCTACATCCGATAGTCCAATGATGAACTCTATATGAGCTCTTACGAAATGTCACATCTAGACAGATTCCTAACACTCTCGTCTCTAAGTACTACAACTTATTGCTCTGATACCATTTTTGTAACGCCCCCAAATTTGGGGTCAGGAATCTGGGTCGTCACCTTATCCTTCACTCATGTGTAACCGGTATTGATTCAATAATCCAACAGACCCCAATCTCATGCACACACACAGTTATAGCCTTAGAAACGATGTATAAAATATAATCTTCTTTTATTACACTCAAATGTACTTTACAGGATCTTAAACAATTATTCGTAACCTCTACATGAAGTTATAATAATTACTATCTCGATACTCTGGTCCACCTGAGACAAAGTTGTAAGGGATTCTCCCCACGATTTCAAGTGACTAAGTCCCATGCCGGCATACTGGTAATCTGTTGTGTTGTGTCATTTAAAAAAAGCAAGAGTGAGCTATAATGCCCAACATAATAATGTACATTATGAAATGACTGTATGATAAAATCAAGTAAAACGTCATATATATGATATTTATGTTTTATTCAAAAATAGTTTTCATTGGTGATACACACCTTCTTTTGAAAATAATTCTTAAAGGGATTTATTATCCTGCAAATAACTTAATGGTAAACCCAACACCTAGGCTTGGGTTACGGTATTGCATCACAATTCCAATTGGAAGAATAGGACATTCGTTGGAGCCACCACATACGATGATCAGTCGTACTAAGATAGTGGAAGGACGACACCTTTGTATCCCGGTTATCACCCTTGCCGCATACGGGCTATGTGTCCTCATTTCGGGTATACACACACTTCGCAGGTCCTTAAGTACATATTGTACCGTCTCCTACGGTACCAGTAGTCTATCCAATACACGAAGTACTTGGATCCTACCCCTCCCTTGTCCTTTAGGAAATCCTATCATCTCTCGAGAACTCGAACAACATCGAAGTTCCCCCAAGCGTTTTGCTTGTTGATAGGCATAGCTTTACTTCATATATATATATGTACTTCCGAAAGTTTTCGGAGGAAGTACTAAGGATGTGAGTTGACCGTTGTCAACAGATAATTAAATAAGGGGGAGTTTCTCATTGAAACTATATTCAAAATATTCCAAATAAGTCGAGATAATATTCTTTGACGAACTAAAATTATTCGAATGATTTTTCGAAAATCAGAAAGTATTTTTAAATCAGGTTTTATGATTTTTAAATCATAAATAAACCCTTTAATAAATAATAATTAATTAGATGATAATCGATAAATAATTAACCTCGAAGGAGTTTACTTTTAAAAGAATATTTAAATAATATTCCTCAACTAATTTATGTTTAAGTAATTTAATAATCTTTAATATTTAATCGGGTTTGAAATAAATAATCGTTGAAAAATACTTCTCCTATAATAAATGAAAAATGAAATAATATCCATTATTCGAGTAATTAAATCTAGTTGAGGGAATACGATCTTTGGAAATCGTTCCAATAAAAGTTCGAGGTATTTAATGTTTCGCAAGTGGACATCGAGTCCTTTGGAATAAAATAAGTGCAGACTTTTAATCGTCCAAAATATCACCGAGATGATTCCCGGGTTTTTACTATAATATACATACCGAACGACTCTCGGTCTATAATATACATGTCACGCTACCCTCTAGCGTTAATATTTCTCAAATATAACAACTCCGGAATACTTCCGGGTTTATATAAACTTACACCGACCAATCCTCGGTCTAAATATATTGTTTCAAATCCGGTACTTTTATATACCAAAATCATCACATCTTATGATTCAGTTTATAAAAATTTATAAATCTCCGTAAAATATTTATCATCCATATATTGCAGTATTTAAAAGCAATCACAACACAATAGTTCTGAAAAGGTAGGGCTTGAAAACTTACCTGAAGTCCAAGACACGTTTCCCCGAGTTCCTCTCGTTCCGGGTTTTCTAATCAACAAACATCATAATCTTAATCAGTATTCCTACTCTCATCACCAACTTATATTTCTAATAAGTTCAATACTTCATAACTTTCGTCATTCGACCGACTCGAAAAAAGTATCACTCCTTGGTCGAAACGGACGGTCAAAGTGGTCTTCTAGATTTGACTTTACCGAATATTACTATTACGCGACTCGCACTCTATCATTTTTAATAAATCGTAAAATTAATATTTTAATACGAAACTACCTCAAGGAGCTTTTTGAGTACTTGTAATATTTATCCTAAAAGTTTCATTTTGGTAAAATGAATTCAATTAGGTGAAAAACATTTCAAAAGTTCGGTGAACTACAGAATTTTACTATTCAAACCGCTTTCACTAAAATATTGATATCTCTCAAACCGTTAACTCAATTGACGCGCCATTTTCGCGTGCACGATCCAGAAAAAATTTAGAACACATTATTTCAAAATGGTTTTCTGGTAACAGGGGTGAAAATCCCGAAGTGGCAGTTTCCTTACAGGGGGTTGTTTTTGACATTCGTAGTCCGCGCGACCTCGGCTCCGACATTTTTATAAAATTGAAAAATCAACATTTTTACTTGAAATTTTTATGGAAGCTAAAAAAATTTATTTATTATTCTCTGTAAAAATTTCATGATTTTAAAATATTTTAAGTTGATCATTTATATTTACAAAGTTCGTAATTTGTAGCAGTTTTGTCGCGTAAATCCCTTTTACTAAAACGGTCATAACTTTTGATCCGTAAATCGGAATCAAGCGATTCAAGTGCCTAAGAGATCCTCATAAAATTTTCTATCATAATCAAGTCTCCTTTTTCAGGAAACTATAGTACATTCGGGAACTTCTGGAGAAATGTAAGTTGAGTTTTGTTCGTATTAACGAGGTTACGATTACGATCAGAGTTCCGTTTATGCCTTAAATATTTATACTACCACAAACAATCAACATATCATCATCACCACACTAACTCCTCTCAATAACATCATGTTATTGAGGCAAAAACAATCAACCTTAAATCTACTTAGCTAAACATCAAGATTACAACAATACTTCCACCAAAACTAGGTTTACAACTATGTTCTAAAAGAATCTTGAACTTAAACCTTAAATAAGGTTGGGTCAAAGATTTATACCTTTCTTGAGAGCTTGATATGTGTTCTTGATTATGGTGAAGTCTTGGAAGTGCTTAGTATGGTCTTTGGAACCTAAAACAACCATTAAAATCAAGAAATCAAAGAAGAGTTACTATTTATACTATTCATTATCAATTTTCTTGATTTTATTTCACCCATCAAACCTTGATAAAAGGAGCTCAAATATTTATCTTACCTTAGTTTGGTTGGTAGGAAGCTTGAGAATTAATGGGAAGATTTATCCATGGCTAGAGGTTGAAGGTTTGAATTTGATTTATTTGTTTTAGATGAAATAGCCGAATGAAGAAGGTTGGGAGAGGAAGAGAGTTTTTGTGATGCTTCCTTGGTTGCTTTTTGGAAAAGAGGCTTATGATATCTTTTATTTGATTGTTATTCTCTAGTTCAGATCCTAGGATTTTATTCTTGTTGCCTAATCCTGGGACAATACTAGCTAGCCTTTGTAGTTTACAAGCTAAGCTAATTAGCTTAGCTCTTTTAGCTTACTATTTGCTAGCCCTTGGTTGATCATCCTATACCTTAGCTCACTATTTGATAAAGTAACCATGGTTACTTTTCTACCATGGTTAGTTAGTGCGTCACGTTTATTTAATCGTTTACCGCGTTTCCTTGGTCGCTTAAACGTTTTCATAATACTTTCTCATAAATGGTTCGCGACGTAAATCCTTTCGTATTTATTCCTTGTGTTTTGAATTAGCATGCTTGAATATAAATCCGTAGGGTTTGAAATTCATAATTATATTTTGATCCTCGTAATCCTTGATGATTCGTAAATATGGTCATTTTCAAAGTTCGTTTTCTTCGAAAATTAATCGAGTTTAGATACACTCATTTGATACGTATAATCATAATATCAACTCGGAATCTTAAATTAAAAATTCGTATATGGTGTGGTCATAAAAGTTTTTATTAAACCGCAAGGTTACTATTCATGATGTCTTTTACCGATGTCAAAAATTTGGGTTTTTACATTTATACTTGATCCTAAGGACCGGGAATTAACCGGATCCTTGTGTTGGGCCGTAGAGCCTGGGTACCCGAATGGATCTATACATTGAGGTATGGATCTGTACTGTATCATGTCTGATCAGAAGGATATAGGTGTGAACTTGTGTCCAGTTTAGTTTATTGATACTCACCGATAATGGCATTTATTCTTTGTTGCGAGGTTATATCTTTGCAGATGTAACCAAGTTACCGGTTCATTTAATTTATTATAAAACTGTTGTTATATTGTGGACTTGTTGAGCAACTTATGGCCCACCTCTTTTTGTTGTTATTCACCTTATTATTTTTAGTTAAGAAGGAAAATGAAACCAATCAGGAGTCGCCTGGTAAAGAAACTAGTCAAGTCGCGGGACCCTTTCATGCCAAGAGTGCTGATCCCGATTCAGGAAGAAAGATTTGAGTTACCTGAGCAGGTGTAGTGTAGAGAGTTAATGTGTGGGTTTGAATAAAGATGAATGTAGTTTCAAACTGGTTAGACAATATTTTGTAATAATGAGAATTTTGTGAAAACTTAAATTTGGTTTGTAATAAAGATAGAATGTGATTCTTGTTTTCATACCTTAACCTAAAAAGATCCTGGTTAGTATTAAAGGGGTTATATATAATATATATATGTTTAATTATTATACAGGTGTGTACAGGTTTGGTTGTTAGCTAGTAACCCATAGACTTATACCCCGGGTTTGGAGGGTGTTACAGCGTCTTCATATATGGATTTTATATTTTGAACAATCATGTGTGTAGGTCCCTTCAAGCCTTGTAAAGTTGTAAACTATTATGGATATTTTGGATGATAACTTCTTCAAGGCTTTGTGCCTTAGATTATTTTATGTATGAGTTTCATTTTCCATATCCTTTTATTTTTATCATATTCCGCATAAGTACATATCTCAGAGTTGGGCGCACCTTCAATCTAGGGCGCGTTTTCCCTTACTTATGGAACAATAACATGAAATAACTCATGTTGTTTTCTTTACTTATATATTGTTGATTTTATACTACAGGAGGGCGCATATTCGCGTAGGATACATTTCATCTCTGTATGTGACAATTCTTTTGTGTTTTCCCAATATTAGACATGTTTATTGCAACAATTAAATAAATCAGTGTATCATGAAGGCGCGCCTTGTATCTAAGGCGCGTGTTCCTCGTTGTAAAAGATAAACCATTTTAGAATAAGCCCCAAATATTTGTAAAATTTCATCTTGCATCTAGAGCGCGTCCTCTACGCCGGACACGTCATGACCTTATATGAATTTTAACCCATTACTTAGATATTTCTGCAATCTTCTGCATTTGAATATGTATTTCAAGTTAGTGCATCATAAGGACGCGCCTTATATGCATGCACAGAAGTAAGAAGGTAAAAAATCAACAACACATGAGAAATTTTTCAAAGTCTTTCTAAATAATACTCTCCAGTATTGAAATTACACCGGTCCCATGGCTACTATGCTCTATAGGGAAATGATTTGGAAATACGATCTTTTAACTAGTTCTGGAAGAGTAGTACATGCAATACCCCCTAGGCTAGAATTTTTTTATTGTATCTAGTATACTATTCAGGCATAGCCCTACTTAAATCAATTGTAAATATAAATAATATTAGGCTAGGGGTCATAGCCATACCTTACTGATAATACTTTCGAAGGTGTTCTACATTCCATGCTTCCGGAACAAGATTTCCTTCAAAGTCTTCAAGATGATAAGTTCCTTTCCATAATATTTATTTGATCTTGTATGGTCCCTCCCAATTGGCTCCAAATACTCCCTGATTAGGATTCTTTGTATTTGGAATCACTTTCCTGAGCACTACATCCCCAACTTTCAATTGTTTCCCTTTACCTTCTTGTTTTAATACTTTGCTGCACGTTGTTGATATGCCGCAAGCTTTAGCTGAAAGTTTTCCCTTACTTCCTCCAAAAGATCCAAGTGAAGCCTGTGATTAACCTATGCATCTCCTTCTGCATAATAATCCCTGCAAAGCGATCCCAAACCAACCTCCACGAGAACCATAGCCTCATATCTATAAGTAAGAATAAAGGGAGATTCTCCCGTAGTGGATCTTGGAGTTGTGTTGTAAGACCCTAAGACCTTCGGGAATTTTTCAGGCCAATTCCCTTTGCATTCCTCCAGCTTAGTTTTGAGAGTATGTTTTATGATCTTGTTGATAGCTTCAGTTTGTCCATTACTGTGCGGGTGATATACTTCCGCAAACTTCTTCTTGATTTTCAAATCCTCACAAAACTTTCGTAGCTTCTTGCTATCAAATAGTTTCTCATTGTCAGAAACAAGCTTGTATGGAATCTTAAATCTGCACACAATAGAATTAAAGACAAAGTCTTTAATTTTCTTTGCATTGGTGGTTGTTAATGGCATGGCCTCGGCCCACTTAGTGAAGTAGTCAACCGCAACCACTACATACTTGACACCCCCTTTGGATTTTAGGAGTTCTCCAATGAGATCAATCCCCCACATGGAAAATGGTCCCGGGCTCATCATAGGTGTCAAGAGCGTTGCAGGAATAAATGAGTAATCCGCAAAGGATTGACATCGATCGAATGCTCTAGCTAAGTTTGCAATATCCTTCTTCATTGTAGGCCAATAGTAACCTTTGCGTAATATCTTCATTGCCAACGAACTACCCCCAAGTGATTACCACAGATTCCTTCATGTACCTCTCTCAAGATGTAATTTTCTTCTTTCACGTCAACACATCTAAGAAACGGCTGATTAAAACCTCTTTTATATAATACTCCATCATACACCACATACCTTGCAGCTTAGTATTGAAGTCATATAGTCTTAAACTTCTCTTCAGGGGGTGTTCCCTTACGAATATAGGCTAGAATGGGTGTCATCCATGTTTCCTTTGAAGTTTCATCTACTTGCATCACTTTCACCTCCAGAATGCTTGGAACATCCTGAATTTCCAAGGGTATTGAGCCTAGCAATACAGCTTCTGTTGAGATCCCATTTTGGCCAAAGCATCCGTGTTACTTTTCTTCTCTTGTGGTACACATTTCAGCCTCACCTCCTTGAATTTACCAAGTAACCGCTATGCACACCTCATGTACAATTCTATTCGGGGTCCTCGAGCTTGGAATCCTCTGTTCACTTAATTTACAACAAACTATGAATCACTTTTGGCAATCATATTCATGACACCCATCTCCAAATCTATCTTCAGACCATTGATTAGAGCTTCATACTCCGCATTGTTATTTGTAGCATAGAACTTGAAGTGAATAACACTCATTAGATGATGTCCCTCCGGAGATACAAGTACTATACCTGTGCTTGCCCCTTTGTTATTAACTGCACCATCCACATACAAAATCCACCAAGCATTCAGAAGCTCTTCTTCCAGTGATGGGTCAAAATTTCCTTCAGGACAAGGCGGGTGTAAGGCTACCAGGGCTCTATCATCAATCTTAGAGTCAAATTCCAATAGGAAATCTGCTAGGGCTTGTCCTTTGATCGCCGTGAATAGCAGGTATTCCAATTCAAATTATCCCAATTTCACAGTCTATTTAACATTCTTCCTAATAATTTAGGTTTATGAAGGACTTGTCGCGGAGGATATGCTGTACGGGCTTCAACTTTGTGAGCTTAAAAGAACGGGCACAACTTCCGCAATGCAAGGACTAATGCATAAACCAATTTCTCCATACCGATGTAACTAGTATTAGCTTCATGCAACCTCTTACTCACGTAGTAAACTGGTGATTGCTATCCATCTTCCTCCCTTACTAGCACAACGCTGATTGAATACTCAGAAACAGCCAAGTATAAAGTCAAAGTCTCTCCGTCCATCGGCTTTGATATCATGGGAGGATTTCCTAGCTGTTCCTTATCCTCTTGAAAGCCTCCTCACATTCTGGTGTCCCACAAAGTCTTTCCCCATTCCTTTGATTGCTTTGAAGAACTATTTGCATCTGTTAAATGATTTGGACCCAAAGCGATTTAACGCAACAATCCCTCCAATCAAGCTTTACACTTTTTTCACATTTATGGGGGACTTCATATCAAGCAATGTATTGATCTCTGTGGGGTTAGCTTGGATTCCCCTATGACTGACAATGAATCCAAGAAACTTGCCCAATTCATCACCGAACACCACACTTCTGCGGATTCAATTTTATACGATATCTCCTCAGGATGTTTAATATATCCCTCAGGTGTTTGGAATGATCACCTGCATTCTTATATTTGACCAGCATATCATCCACAAAACCTCCATGGGTTGTTCCAATCTGATTCTTGAACATCATGTTCACCAACCGTTGATAGGTTGTACCTGCATTGATCAGGCCATACAGAATTCCTATATAGCCATACAACCCTCGGTCAGTGGTGAAGAATTTATGCTCTTGATCAGGCTTGTACACAGGAATTGATTGTAGCCATAGTACGCATCCATGAAACTTAAAAAAGCATGCAATGCCATTGCATCGACCAACTGATCAATCTGTGGAAATGGAAAACTATCCTTTGGGCAAGCTTTATTTAGGTCTGTGAAATCCACGCATGTTCTCCACTTCCCATTTGGTTTCTTCAAAAGCACCAAATTTGCAAGCCACTATGGGTAAAAGGATTCCATGATCAACCCGATATCCAGCAATCGATCCACTTCCTTCTTCAAAGTAAATTGCCCTTTCCTACCCATTGGATGACGCTTTTCTCGTACGCCCATCCGATTAGGGAAGATGTTCAAACAGTGGCCCATCACCCTTGGGTCAATCCTAACCATGTATGAATGACTTCATGCAAAGACATCAAGATATTTTATCAAGAATTGGGTGAGCTTTTCTTTCATCTCATGGCTTAGTTGAGATCCAATCTTCAAGAACTTGTTTCGGATCATCTTTTATCGACAGGGATAGATATTGTATCCTCGACCAACCCTGTTTTCTCAGTAGGAATGGGGATTCTTCGATATAGATCAAAATTAAAGTCTTGGGGGGTCTTCTATACCCATCCTTACATCAGAAGGTGTATCCTCACTAATGGGAGCATCCACCTCAGAACAGAGCAAGGCTTCAGACGTCGCATGCATTAAGGGATCATTCTCTTGGAGGAGCATCAACCTCCCATGAATTTTTTTGTTCTCATCATTCCACTATTTCAGGGCGCTTCTTTCTTTGGGGGAGAATCCACCTCAGAAGTAATTAAAAATTTGAAAAGATTGACTCCTTCCTTCCAATTTTCTCCATCTACTTTTCGTGTGCACACTATCTCCTTCATGCTCCACCGTAACTTCTTAATATTATGAATTATTGGACCATTTTCCAATATCAAACATTGGAGGATTCACTATACGAGGTGCTCCTTTCCTCCAGATCTTCAACAAAGTAATGATCGTGAATTTCTACACTTGGATTAACTTGCATACTTGCCGTATCTTTATCAGAGAGACTCCTTCTTTCATACCTTCTTCTACAAAATTCATTTAACAACCTTGTGATAATAATCACCTTAGTCATACTGTGATCCTCGTATGCTACCCACTCTATTGGGTGTTAGAACACTTTATCATCAGGTGATGTATTGAAGTTACCACTCTAAAAGCTCACAAACAAGGTCTTTCCCACTAGCACATTATAAACAGACTCTTTAATCTAACACTTTGAATTCTTGTCCGTGCTGTATTATAAGATGTTTGTAGAACATCCGTTGTCGAGAAAAACTGATAGGCATCATTGACCAATGAGCATGTTTATCACTAGTGCACGTTATGATGATGATGTACCCATACTAGATTCCATCTCTCTAAAGTGCTATCAACGGACTCTCCCTTGAACATCTTCGGCATCCTATCCTCCAAAACTATAAATATTGGTGCGTGGTTGATACCTTGGTTCCCTGACATGCCTCTCCAATGCTCGATTACTATCGCTAACTAACGGATGTCCTCCAAACATTGCTCTAATACTTTAGCTCTTTAGAATTTCACATCTGCTGCTTTTTCATCAAGGTCTACTATGTGGGGACGCCCTTCATCTTTTCCTTTATTTGGATCCCCTGTGTCGCTTTACCCTGTCAATCCATTCCTCCTAGGTAAACCAGCCTTAATTAATTCTTCAATCTCACCCTTCAAGTGATGACATTCATGAGTATTGTAACGCCCTCCAAACCCGGGTTAGAAGGTTTGGGGGTCCACAACACACACACACACACACCATATTTAAACCTGTATATAAAATATTATATGCATTGACCCTTCTTTACACAACCACGGATCGCAACTGGTTAAAGTATGAAAACAAGCCACCACCTTAACTTTTTATTACATCATACCAAAACACCAACTAGTTCAACTTACAACTGATAATGATATCAATCTTACAGTCTTGCATAACTCGTTTACAGCATAAAGCTTTTGCTAGCTCGATCCAACTTAACTTGTAATCCTAGCTTGCACACTGACTGGGAATCCTCGTTACCCACAATTTCTTTTTTCAACTGTTAAAACCATAAAAAGGTTTGAAAGAGTGAGGTAACTAGCTCAGCAAGTCATAATTGCAACAATTGAGGTTTAAACAATGATCAATTTGAACAATTCAGAAGGATAAGTATTCTGAATAAGAAATGGTTAGAATTGGATATCACTTTCATTTTAAAAACCAAGGTTGGCTGTTGACGTCACGCACTAACCCGAACAAGGCTCCCAACTTTGCTCTATATACTGGATCCAAGGCACACATTGGCCTATTATGACACGAATCTGGTCTAACCACGAATCTGGTCCACATTTATAAAACCATCCCATTCTAAAACAATTAACATCATAATCAAAACAATTCAACATGAAACCAATGTACTTCAATAAGATGAATCATAAACAAATTTATGTTAAAGCATAGGGTGATTCAAATACTATGAAGGTTTAACAAGGAATTCAAAAGATTGGCTTTCAATTAAGGAAGAATCAAAAAGTAGAAGACTAAGGGTTCAAGAGTTACAAGGATTGGTCTTCTGTTAAACAAGGAATAAGGGTTGGTATGTCAAATAATTCAATATCAGAAATCAGTATGTTGTAGATATGTATTTGTGGAGTAGTATTGTATGTGTCTAGCTCGTATCTCATAATTCAAAATCAATGGTTTATGAAGAATAAGGCTTATGGCTCAAGATCAATAAGAATCAGGGTTCAAGGTTGCATAGTTTTAAAGTTCTTGCAATATAAAACATGATTTATTTTGAATACTAGCAACATGTTATGAGAAAGTTTGAAAATTTGCATATATCTTGAAAAAGGTTCATAAGTACTTGCCTTGTCACAGATGATTTCCCACTTTACTGTGCTCATCTA